>NW_021940917.1:15946360-16006270 GCF_001715985.3 Manacus vitellinus
GCTCTATGGGCAGAGGGTGCGAATAGTCTATTGACAACAATAGTCTAGTTTCTGGGAAATGACATGGAAGGCTATAGAATACAGTTTTGGGTTACACCCACCATGATGAACTGATCTCAGCTGTCCTAACTAGGACATAATCACACACAAAACAGTTTCTTCAAAAGCCACAGGACACTAAAGGTAAGAGCACCTCGCAGACTCTGAAATGAACAGGATTACTTAGCCTTCCAGCTCCCTGTTCTAGGATTTTCCATTCCCACATGAAGTTTTTGAGTCTGTCTTAAACATATTGAGCCCTTTTACCATGTGCAAACCTTCTTGTAGAGTCAGTAAAATGTTGTAATGCCTTGGGAAACGTTGGGGAGTTGGACATGAGTAATTTTTAAGAGAAACATTTGTAGATCATTCCAGTGTTCCAGAATAAGGAGTAAGGACCGAACTCATAACAACTTTCAAACAAAACCTTATGACTTCTTTATGTTATGGGGACAAACTGTGTCCTTCAACTTCTTCATCACCTGGGAAAGCGATGAAGGGCATTGATTAGATTTATTACAGGAGAAAGCTGAGAAGTAAATCACAAGTTCTCTCAAATGGCACATTTTTTGGTATTGTCTGGGGTGGCAGCTGGGAGCTAGACTTTCAGAGTACCCAGCATCAGCAAGGCATCAGCCTGACGAAAGCTTTCACCACGCTCAGCTTCTCTTCGGCTTCTGTCCTCTGATGCAGCATTAGTGACAGAAGGAATGTCAAGCTGCCTGGTCTAGATCTCTCTGGTGTATTTCTGAGGTTTCTATCCCAGGTAGAATCTGACATTTAGCACATAAATGGATCCAGTGTCTATCACTATGTAGGCAGGCATCTGTTATTTCTGCTGTACTTGGGCATGACGAGGGCCCAGAGCTCTCAGGAAATAGACCTGTATTAAGAAGATTTGTCCTCCATCTTCAATCTAGTGTTCTTCCTGCTCCAGAATCTGGGATAAAAATTAGAAGAGGTACTGTATATATACTATATACTGTATATCTCTTGCTAATGGTTAAAGCAAGAGTAGGAAAACTATTCTTTATTTCAGCCCTGCTTCCTGTTCAAGCAACATTTTTACCATCACATGTTTTTCTGTCCACTCACTGACCTTTCTAAAGGTCAATTGGAAATGAGTTTTAAAGATATTTAGTTTTCTGTAAATTTGTTGTGAATCAAAAACTGCATAAAGGGAACAATCCAAATGAGATTACCACTGTGCTGGTTTAAAAGTTAACCAGCAGGGGGAATGAACTCAACTCAAAGGAGAGATTATAAGTCAGAATAACAATTTATTAAAATAATACAGTAAGTACAATAATACAAACAAACAATTGGTCTCAACCCACAAAAACCCAAATGTATAACCCAGTGCCCTGGGGCATGAACAAAGTGGTGTTCCTTGGGCCCTGTTTGAGTCCAAAGTAAAGGGAGAGGGGAAGAACCTGCTGGTGGGAGAGCTGCTGCAGTCTGGCCAGAACTGGTGATCGCAGTCCAGTGGTGGTCTCAGTCTGGTTGAGAGCGATGAGATGCAGCCGTCCTCTGGATCCCACGAGTGGGTTGAAAAATGTTCCAAAACTCCAAGATTATATATCCTCCAGTTCAGGCAGGAATGTTCAGTGCTCCCCTCAGGGCAGGGAGTTCCACAAAGGGTGTGAGGACAGAAGCATCCTCCTATCTCACAGGCCTCTTAACACCTAGTTTATAGCCTGAGGAGTCAGGCTCTATGGGCAGAGGGTGCTGCGAATAGTCTATTGACAACAATAGTCTAGTTTCTGGGAAATGACATGGAAGGCTATAGAATACTGTTTTGGGTTACACCCACCATGATGAACTGATCTCAACTGTCCTAACTAGGACAACCACTTTGCCCCATCTGAAGGAAAAATAGACAGACTATGTGTCTCATTTAGAAGTAACCACATGGTCAGCCAGCACATATATGTTAGTTCACTTATCACCATACATACACATAGCTCCTGCCTAACTTCTGCCCATGCTGTTTTGTACTCTTAGAGATCTAAAAGGGAGCAAGAAGAATGGTTACAGCTGTTGAGGTAATGGAAGTTTTCAGGTAAAAGATGCATGCACAAAAAATAAGTCCTCCAGCTCACTGACCAGCCCTCTCCCTCTTGACAGCTATGATCATTTCCCCCCCCCAGTTATTAAGGATTTTTTTCCACACTAATTAGTTTATGGATTTCTTTTTTTCCCCCCAACTAGAAAGTTCCCCATGGATTATATTATTTCTTTGGAACACACTCATGAATTTGTTAAAATATTGTTAAGGTTGAAATCTCAGTCCACTAGAATACAGCCTCAGAGAAGTTATTC
This sequence comes from Manacus vitellinus, assembly GCF_001715985.3. Taxonomy (NCBI): domain Eukaryota; kingdom Metazoa; phylum Chordata; class Aves; order Passeriformes; family Pipridae; genus Manacus; species Manacus vitellinus. Next base: position 15,948,722 of record NW_021940917.1, read on the forward strand.
AGCCAGTGCATGAGTGTCATTTTGAATTGTTGCATCAACAAGAGCACTGTTTGTTGTGCATTTTCTGTGGGGCTCTGTTTACATGGTGCTTGAGTTACTTCCTCCTTCCAATGGTCTACAATTTAATGAACATTTAAGGGCTAAAACTGGGCATTTTCATTTTCATTCCTTCATCCCTTTTAGGCTAGGCAAATCCAGACCTTCAGTCTGCAACTCTTTGCTGCAGTCATATCCCATCACCCTCTTGTTCAATCTGGCCCTGTACCTTCTGTTCAAACACCTCTCCCTTTCCACTCATCACACTCACAACTATTGCATATTCCTTAACAATATTGCTACTATAACTATTATTATCACTACAGGAAAAGGGCATTAGGAGACCCCCCTACGGTCACTGAGTCCAATGATTTCAGGATGTTATGTCATAGCATCCCTTTAAGCATTCCCATTTACGCTTCTGCTTGATTAGTTTTTTTTCCCTACTTATGAAATGCTAAATTTCTTAGAAATAAAATGTTGTCTATACTAGCATCCCTGGAGGCACTGCAGTTGTCAGTATAGAAGTAGGTAGCTTCCAAGAGATCCTACTCTAGCTTGTGTGGTCTTTATGTTATTTATGCTATCACAACTATGTGCATAAAGAAAGAGATTTATACTTGTCTATCTCCATTTATATCTCTTCAGAGTTGTTTCAAAATATATTGTGATTTTTCAGTTTAGGATTGAGGAGAAATGGCATCTGTAGCAAGGAGGTCAAAAGAGGGTACAGAAATAGCTAATGCACCCTCTCTACAAGGTCAAAATATGTTTGCAGCAAAGAAAGGTATTTACACCAGGGAAGTGTGGAAACGTGTTTTACATGTTGAAAACCTACTCCTAGGACTTGTTCCTTTAGTAAGAGTTCTAAAAAAGCTGAACAGAGGTGGTTGTTTTGGAGTTTAGTTCCTTGAAAGAGATCAGGTTTTATCAGCCTGTATAATCTCCACCCTCCAGTCCAAACTGGAGGTCACTGAAGCAGGAAATGTTCAACCCCATATGTATAATGGAAGGTGCTTTGGACATGTTGCCATAAGTGATGCTTTAACTTATAGAAGATGGATCTCTGTGTTGTACTCTGGTTATTGCAGCTGCTTAGCAGGCAGGATCATGAGAATAGGCATCCCTATTAACACTTGGCTACTTCTTTTTATTTTATTTTATTTTTTTTATTTATTGAGTACCTACTTCACGGCTGGGGCAGCAGAGGCAAGACTACAGTGGTACTGTGGTTCAATCTCTTTAAAATGAAAGAGAAAGGAAGAAAGGACTTCATGACAGAGCAAGCTACTGAACTGAAGAAATGCTATGCTCAGTTTGTGGAAGTGCCCTAATCAATACAAGTTTCAAGACCTCTTTCCACCCATCATTTAAAATGTGACTAACAAAAAAAAAAAAGAAGTTGTAATAGAAAAGATCCTGAAACATGAGCACATTACTGTGCACACAGTAGCCATTGAAGTTCCATCCTCACTCATGCTTCATATCTCCTGCACACTAGAAGCCACTGGTCAGTGCCTAGTGGATCAGAGAGAAAACACCTTTGGCACATGAGGTCCCAGAGCAGGAGAGAGGCCAAAGACCAGGGCTTACATATGGGTGAGAGCCAGGCTTTGCTGCAGGGAGTGTGAATGTACTGATCAGGGTGTGACACTTAGCAAGCTAGACTGTACTTCAGCAACAGGTAGTGACCTAAAAGTGCTTCTGTGACAGCTGAATGACTTCCAACGAGGCAGTGAAAGCTGGATTCCTAATAGTCTTCAGATAAATGCTTTATTAGCCTGATTTGTTGTAATGATATCGAGCAATCAAACAAAACATGGGATCCCAACAGCACTCAGGGCTAACATAGATTAATAGCAACCTCCTACCCTGATGAGACTGTAATTGTCACAGATGAGGCAGGTACAGCACTAAAACGTCAGAGGAAACAATGATACAATACTTTGTTTTTCAGTGCCCTGGCAGGAGGTGTGCCTGTTCACTTCCTTATGGCACTCAATCCACAGAAGAAGAATAAAAAAAGGGATGGAGAGGTCCTGCTGTCAGTATTGCTTCTATGGCAGCTGTAGGAAATTACAGTGGGTAGGGAAGGTGAGATGTGGACACAAAGCTAATCAGACAAGGATTTGCCTACTGAACTGGGGGAGGGGGAAGGGGCTGGGCAAATGCAGTTCAGAAAAAGAGCAGGAGCAACCAAGAAAAGAAGCTGAGAAAGCATCTGGATGATGTCAGAGGGGAGAACGTAGGAAGAAATTGTTTGCTCTGCCTTAGTAATATGTGAACATTTGTTAGTGAAGAATAACTCTAACAACACAATTAATAGATTTTGGGGTTGCCTCTGGGAGGTATAAATCTTTGTGAGCATTTTGCCCAAACTACTTATGTGAAAAATGTCTCTTGGTGGTTCCTCCTTTGAGCCCAGTGCTCGCCGAGATAGAACACCTCTCCCAGAGAGTTGTCACAGGGGCAGCCTCTGCCTCCCTGCCTGATGTCTCCAAAACCTTGAACGGTTGACAGACTTGCTTTATTTCTACAGTCAGCCTTCTTGAAAGCCCTGGAACATGACAGTGTTCAAATACAATGAATCAGAACATATGTAAGATATTAAGATATTGAGATATTAAGATATTTAAGGTAAAATATTAGTGTTCACCAGCTGATGAATTGTCCATGCAGCACCGGTGCAGAAAAAGCACTATTCAAAACAAACTTTGCGAGCTAAATTATTCCTTCATCACTCAGAACCTGCAAAGCAGCTTCATGTCCCAGCCTTTAGAGTTTGTCCTTTAATTGCCTGATCAATTAAAGCATCTCCCATTCTCAGAAGTCTTCCCTCTGTGAGCTTTACCAAGTCCTTACCTTAACTTGGCTAATGCACAACCTATCTAAGCTTGACTACAGAACTGTCAGTAAGGTGGTGGGATTTGACTGAGCTTTCACGATTCCATTACAGTGGATTTCCTTACACTGGCATAATGTTTATTAGCATTGGGTGTCCCATACCCGTGGAAGCACTTGTGTGTGAATACACAGATAGGAGTGAGCTCTAGCAGAGCTGGTTGCTTCCCTAATAACTGTCTGCTTGGAAAAGCAGTAAGTAGCAGAGTAGACATAAAATTCAATGCTGCTGAGGCCCCAGCCAACTGTTTCAGGGCAGGCACAATGAAGAAACATGTGGGTAGCCCTGAAATAGTGTCTCATTCCCCTACAGTGCTTTCAGACCAGCAGTGGAAAGGGTAACTGGTGTCTCTAAGTGCAAACTCACTTGCCTAGTGGTAGTTAGCAAAGAGTTGACAGGCTGTGAACTGCTACACTGCAGGCAGGGACTTCTCAGCAAATGGTCTTGAGTATCTCACAATGGGAAAGGTGTTTGTCACAGTCCCACTGCAGGTGAACACCTTGCATTGTCAAAGCCCACAAACAATTCAGATACGTCTCTCAGCAGTGAACTCCGTAGCTCTGTAAGGGAAAATCAGCCATTCAGACCTCGTCCTGACTCCAGAAGTTAGGATCCATCATTAGGCTTGCAAATAGCACCAGGACAGATGCCTCCAGCCAGAATTGTAGGACTCACAGGCAACCCTCCAAATGGGTCCAGATGTTGTAGGTTTTTTACAGCCATTACCACCACCATGCAGCAGTGAGGTGCATCTGTGTGCTAGAAACGTTCATAGTGGGCAGATTTTGTGCATCCCTGCAAGCTGCTTGCCCTCTTTTTCCTTAGCCACCTCACATGAAGAAAAAAGACCAGATATTTTTTTTTCTGAGTCTGTGTGTTCTCAGAGAGCAAAAGCACACGTAAAGGGACTAAATCAGCCTCTTCTTCCACACTTGGAGGTCAAGGGAAGAGTGAAAGCCTGTCAGTATGTACCAGATATTTGAGACTGGCATTTTGACACCTCTTTTGGCCAGTTCATTTTAGATTAAATTAAGTACCTCCTGAAGCAGCAAAGATTCACAAACTTCTTGCTCCGCTCCCAGCTGGCATCCTTGTGCTGAGGCAGTACCTCTGCTGGTCTCTCTGTATTCTCCATCTGGATGCCTCATCAGCCACTTGCCATGCCTCAGTCTCAGGCCTTTCTCTTCAGCCTTTCCCAAAGGCAGCACCTACTCCAGCAGGATCCTACCAGCACAGTCCCCCCTGCCCTGTGCTTACTGAAGAATTGGTGTTGCCTCTTGATTGAGCCTGCTTCCCTTGTTCCCTTCTCCCCCATAACAAAACAGCTCTTCACCTTGAGTGTGAGAGTAAGGATCATCTTACAAAGCAAAATATTTTGGAAATTTGCAAGAAAAATCACTATGCTGAAACCCACATTTTCATCTAAAAATCATTTGTGAGGAGAATTTATGTCTAACTTCAGCTTAAAGATGCCTCACAGACATGCTTTATGGTCTCTACTTACAACTATAATTTGCTTCTGCTTTTGAGGGCAAAATGACTGCCAGCCTCCCAAACACTCATGTGGTTCAATTCTTTTGTTTTCTCATCTCTCTGCTCAAGGCTCCCTGACTACAGTGAGCTCTGGAATAAGGCTTCTGCTGGAAATCCTTAAATATTTTCTTTTCATCCCTCCAAACTTGCCATGGGCAACTTTGTCTACTTCAGGTATCTTCTCTACGCAGTCAACTCATTCTTAAGTCTCTTTCTTCCAGACAGGCCTCTTCCCTTCTGCCCATATTTTAACAATTTGTATAAATGATAAATTACTTCCTTTTTCTGAGCTGCAGCATTGCCTCTCTGTTACACAGTGTGAAGGGCATCTTTTTTCCCCACATTTTAGCTTTTTTCCCTTCTCTCTATGCTTACACAACAATGTAACTGCTGGGAGATCAGCAGCGTTTCTGTTTTGATCAAATCATTCATCCAGTCACTCAGACTTGTTCATGCTGGATTGAACACACATAAAGGAGATTCCCTGTCCGAGCTGCTCTCTGGGAGGCTGGATGTCACTAAATAACCTGTGGTGCCTTCCACCCCACTGCAGTTAAACAGGACCCTCCGTTTCTCAGACCCTTTGCTTACAGATTCTTTTCAGGCATTCCTGTTGCAAGGACACGTGTACTGAACACCTGAGGAGTGAACATGCCTTAACCTCTGTAGTTTGTTTTTAAATTATGTGATTTAGAGTAACACTGTTGCAGAGAAGTTGGCCTGTAACAGCACCTAAGCTGGCCTGTAACAGCATCTGATGGTGAGGTTTTTTTATTTTACTTCTCCACCAGGATACTGGCACAGGAATGACTGCACACACACACAAAAAAGGTAGAAAAATTGATTTTGTGAGCTGACTTGTCTGTCAGGATAGAACTTAGCATGCTCAGTTGTTCCTGTCAGATGGCAATAATGAATCTACTTGCCTTAGATTTATTCACTGCAAGTACTGTCAAGCAATTCTATCACTTGATGCTGTGTTTATTTCAGTGTTCAGAGGTATGTTAAAACCATACAGAATCCGTTTCCATTGTCTGCAGAATCAATCCTCAGCAAAGGAACTGAAGTTGTTTCACTCCTGCAAACTCTGACAGACTCACTCAGGTGAGCACCAGGCAATAGTTAAAGCAGCTGCTTTAGCACGATGAGAGTTCTTAACGAGTGGGTGAAGGGCTGAGTTAATTGCTTCCCCTGCTCCACAAGGGCCGTCCTGTGTCTTTGCCTTCCCTCTCTCTTCTGCATTCTTACACATTCCCCCAGAGGCACGGGTGCGGGTGACTGAAAATGTGAAGTCACCTGACAGGACGCTGCCTGACTCCCTTCGCTCTGCACAGCACAAGCTCTCCTTGCCGAGTGGTACTGAAAGCAACTCTGCAGGGCTTTGCTCTGCTCGGCAGGCTGCAAAACTGAAATCCAGCTTTCTGCCACCTACTTACCGTCCAGGGGGGTTGTACGTCTTCTTGCCTTCTGTGTCTTTCCCCAAACCTCTGTTCTCAAAAGGAAACTCTGTTCTGCTGCTAGCAATGCATCCTGAGAGGTGGCTATGTTCGTGCTACCCCACTTTCTGTGTGTGGGCATTCGTGTTCACATCCTTGATTAAAGGTAGGCTCTCTTTGATACTGGTCTCTAAAGTATTTGCTAGTCACTGCCTCTGCTCCTGTTTTCCTAAATGAATTAAATGTAAAGCCTCTACCATGTATTCCTAACCTGAAATCTGTAACGTTTCAACAGTATTTTAAGAGAGCTAAAGCAATACCTGTTTTCTCACATAAAACTCTTCATTTTTGTTTGATAACTAGTTGAAGAAATGTTTCTAGCAAACAACAAAAACGGAATAGCGTTCTAGTAATTTCATTTGGTGCTTGAATTTGCAAGTGCTTAAATTATGCAGGCTGAAGATGTTCACATTCAGTACTCACACCTTTGAAAGTGAGAACTTGATCTATTGTTGTTCACCATTGTTTGCAATCTATGTTTAAATACGCTGGAGTCATTTCCAGGCACAAGTCTCACTGAGGTTAAGCAGGATTTTTGCTTTTAAGGCACTATATCTTTTTTGAAAGCGTCACTTCTGCTGATGACCAAGATGTGTATGAAATACAGTGCTCGTGTTAGCAAGGTATAAGGTATTGTCTTAAAGCAGCACCAGTGGGATGAGAACCTGTAAATGAAGTTTGAAAATGAAGGTCCTAAATACTTGTCTGGTTTTGTTATTTTATTTTAAAGCATGCATCTGTTAAGAAGGCCAGTAGGAAAATTTCAAATGAAACACGATTTTAGACTCATTGGCTTTAGTCATGAGACTTTGCTAAGAAACTCATGTTCCCATAGTAGTGTACTTCTAGTCACAGAACAGTGAGTGGTGATGATGAAATCTGAAATTTTGATTTCCTTTTTGAATGGCACAATACATGATGTGCAAACATCCAAACTTTACAGACATTCTTGTATCTATTCATGATGCTAAAAGGATGAAATGAAACATTAAGTTATGGAATTTTTACTATAATTTTCTTTCCATACGTGTAAGTCACCAGTAACCAGCATCTCTGCTTGTAATTATGATAATCTCCTGCAATATGAGGATGCTTTGTATCACCTTAGATGCAAAATTACTCTCCTTTTTTTCAAAAAACAGGGGAAAGGCAGCCTAAGCATGAAAGCAGTGCAGTTATACTTAGACCAAGTGTCTCTCTGTAGGATCCTGTAAGACATCTGTGCATCCACAGGCCCTTGTGTTTGCTGAAGAATATGTAAATTGAAAATTTATGTTCCATGCTGTGCCAGAGACCATGCTGCCTGACACAAACCCATTCTATGTCTAATATTTGCAATCACAAAGCCTTATCATGATTGATTTCTTGATACATTCTAGTGCTGCCTGGAACTAATGCAAAAAATTTCAGAACATGATACTGAAAAAACTAATTTTTACTCAATTGTATTGATAATATCTTTGGGATCATCAAAGAGCTTTGATAACAAAGCTGTGCACAGTGTAAGATGGAAGTTATAAATCTTGATTTCATAAAGTATTTTGAGTGGAAGTGCTGAATTATAGTAGTGCATTGTAATAGCAAAGTTATTCAAGAAAATTATTCTTTTGAGGTGATGTTGCCGGAGCCAACATGATCGAATATTTTCCTTTTCAAAACAAAGTCTGCAGCCTTTAGAACTGTCAAAATAACTATTTCAGGTCTGGACTGTATGTAACAGGTTAAGAACATTCTTCTTAACTCTGCAGTGAGTCAGCTCAGTGCCTGACACACACCTTGTTCCTGCTAAGCCACCTGGTCTATTCTTTATTGACTGGGTGTTACAGCTATGATCTGCTTGTTCCCAAAGAACAGCTCTGTATCACAAAGATGCATGCTATTCTATAAGAAATTTTAATATTTCCACTTTTTTTTTTGTTCACAGAACTTAATAAATGAACTTCCTTCAGAATAAAAATTGTGCCATCTAAAGAGTTGAAACAGGAAACATGAGAATGAAATGTAGTCATAGTGTTTTAGACTAGGAGGCATCATTATAATCACCTAACCAGAATCCCTCACATTTGATAGAGTAGTTGAGGCCTCAGTTGAGTAAGTAGCTATGTTTTTCATGAACTCTCTGTCTTGCCATAAAGACTCCCAAAGGTTAAATCTACCACATTGCTGCTTCTTCTACTTCACACTTCATTCTACTTTGATCTGATACCAGGGTGAGCCAAACAGAGGCCCACAGGCTGGTGGCTTGATACATGGTCACAAGCACAAGATCCAGAAATACAACCCAGACTTGGATAACAGTATATTGTCCAGCACCTTCTTTCCCTTTTTCTTACCTCTGGCATAGCTATTCTTTATGTTCACTAACAGATACCACAGCCTGCGAATCAGAGGAACGGTTATTTCACAAACTCTTCTCCCAGTACAACCAGTTCATCAGGCCGGTGGAAAATGTGTCTGATCCCGTCAGAGTGTATTTTGAGTTGGCCATTACCCAGCTTACAAACGTGGTAAGACTCACTACGGAACACTGCTGAGATCTGGGGACGGTTGTGAACGCGCGCGAATCGCTGACGCAGGAGATGTGATTGGGATGGCTGCACACACCCTAACTGGCATTTCACGTGGGCCTAAGCGTACCTGCTGAGACCTTTGCTGTTATTTCAGTTAGCAGAGTCGTTCCCGTTGCTCGAACAAGCGGTTTGAATGCGGCAGATTCGTTTGCTTACTCTGTAGCATCAAACCCCTTCGCACCAGGTAGCAGCTTCCAGAGCCCAGAGCAGCAGTACTGAATGTTCAAGCCCACTCTCCACAGGGATAGACCACTTCAGGGACACCTGGTATGTCCGGGTTGCCTGTAGCATGTGACCAGTTCTCCCGTGGGTCTACTGTCGTTTCCCTGTGGTCCTGAGGGGTAAGATCTTTTCTGCATGCCTTTTTTTTTCAGTCTCTTTGTTTCAACATGACATAAGAGAAGTGCAGCCTGCAGAGCGGTGGGGAGATGAGTTGTTGCATGTTTTGGGATGCACCGTGCACAAGGGTGAGTGTGTCTGGGGTGGCAAACCCTCTGGGCAGGACAGGGGGTCTCTCGAAGGAGCAAAGCCTGGCCTCAGCCCCTGCTGAAATCTCCCTGTGAAGCAAATTATCTGCAGAACAAGGGCAGAGTTTTGATTCCAAAGCACCTGGTTGAGTCCATAATGAAATGACACGCAAGCAGCAACATTCAACAAAAGCCAGGGAGAGAAGTTATCTGAGAGGATAAATGTAAGGCATTGTGAGTCCTCGGGGTGAAGAGTGTCACCTTTTGGAGTTCCTCTGTGGAAGTATTTTGTTTCATTGTTACAGGTAGCTTGGCAGGTTTCCACAATTCTCTCTGACATTGCAGCCCCTCGCTCCTAGTGCTGCCTTTGAAGAAAAAAATGAGCATTATAAATAAATCAGGTGGATTTTTTCAGGATAGAGTCATGATTTTTACAATAATTTAGATGTTTTAACCCACAGACAGTAGCCCTACTGGCCTTTCAAAATTATTTTTGTGCTTAAACTTTAGTATTAAATGTAGAACTACATTAATATTTACATTAGTATGAAATATTGAATCTACATTTTCCATCTTTGTATGGTAAATATCTTAATTTCATTTGAGTTCATATGCTTAAAAACTAAAAACTACCCAAAGCAATATTCTTTGTCAGCCTGCATTCATGCATATATGTAATACGAGTATTCCTGAATACTTTTAGGCTGAAGGCTCATTAGAACAGGATCCAAAACTTTATATTTGTGTTTCTTGCATCACCTTCCTGATTCTTCACTGACTGGCAATAGCAATAATTGACTGTAAAAAGAAAGTCTCTGTACAGAGTGACCTCGTTTAGTGCTGTTTGAATGCGTCTGCTCTAGAGGTTTGTATAGAAATTCAAGAACGCTGTGATACAGTTCCTCTGTATCTTGAATGTTACCAGTTCTGTATGGTGTAATCAAAACTTTTTAAACACTGAAACCAACAAAATGCACAGCCACCAGAAGAACATTGTTCTTCTGGTGCTGTTTTCAGAGGAATTCTAAGTTTCGTGCTCTTCAGGTTCCCAGCCACTGGCAAAACAGTGCAGCTCTTTGTATGTCTGATATTTATGGACTATGATTTTTCAATAGAGCTTTAAAAGTTTTGCAGTAGAGCTGCACATGACTGCGCCCAATATGTGAGTCCCTGAAAAAATCTGGTTTCAGTAAATGTGGAATTCTAGTTTCCGTTTTTATGGACTGAGTTTTTGGCCTGTGTTTCTTTCTAGGATGAAGTCAATCAGATTATGGAAACAAATTTGTGGCTTAGACATGTAAGTGACTGTGTTGCATTTCTCGTGTATTTTGCATTGATATGATCAAATGTGTGTTACCTTGTGAGCTACAACTATAGAATAAGTTCTTGTTTTGTAACAAGGATTTTAAAGGATGAAAAGGAGAAGCCCCATTAACCATAACTCAAAACGTAATTTCTTCATTCTTGTCTCCTTTCCTGTGTAGCATATTCTCCTCCAGCTTTGTGATCGAGAGGTTTTTTGGGTTTTTTTTAGTTTTTTTCCGAGTAAATCTAGCTGGATGTACCCATTAAAGATTGATTAAACATGGAGCTCTGCATTCCTAGTTAATCTCCACCAAGACATTTATTAGCAAGAGGAACGTACCTCCATTTTTCCTGATAGTTTTTTTTTTTCATTTTTACATAGATAAAAATCCTTAGAGGACCTAAACTACTGAGAAAATATAGTCAGCTTGCACCAGTTTTCTCCAGGCACCGATTGTGATCCACACTAACTTTTCTGCAAAAGATGCTGCACTTATGATAGGCTGAGAGACAATGGAGCATGGCCCCATGATAGTGCACTAGGCAGCAATTCAAGAGGGCTGCTCAGCATCCCTCACTGCCCTGGCTTGATATTTCACTGCTCTTGTGAAAGCAGTAATGTCCCCTGGCAGCAGCTGCCTGTTAGTGTGCACCTGTACCTCCCTTCTCCTTAGGATGTTGGTCTCCTTTGATGCTCTCCTCCTCTAACCTGTGGAGTGCAGCAGCAGGGCCCATATCTCCTCTCTGTAGTGGGGAGGTAACCTTTCACAGGCAAGGGTCTTTACTGATGTAGGAAGACAGAGGAAAGCATGCCAGTGATGGATAACAATTGACATCCCATCTCCTCACAGAGAACCGAGTAGCAAATCAATGTGAGCAGTGTTCACGTATGTCCAGTGCTTCTCCAGCTCGTGGCCTTGTTGTCTTTCAGATCATTGACCCCTCCCCCACGTGCTGCACTTTACATCTTTATCATAGCCTGTCATTTTATAGGAGGATCTGAGAAGCAGATATTTGCTGATAATTCAAGGGTTCAAAATCTTCGTCCACTCTTCTTTCAGATTTGGAATGACTACAAGTTGCGATGGGATCCCAGCCAATATGATGGCATTGAATTTGTTCGTGTACCAGCAGATAAAATTTGGAAACCAGATATCGTCTTGTATAACAAGTATGATGATTCATTTTACCCATTTTATTGATTCATTTTACCCTCTCCCTCAAAAGTGTCCTCTTGCAGCCTCCACGACAGACATTTTACTTTCATGGTAATTTTCTTTGCCTCATTTGTCTTTTTTAGTGCTGTGGGAGATTTTCAAGTTGAAGTAAAGACCAAAGCCCTCCTTCGCTATGATGGGATGATCACCTGGACCCCACCAGCTATTTTTAAAAGCTCCTGTCCTATGGATATTACCTTTTTCCCATTTGATCATCAGAATTGCTCGCTCAAATTTGGCTCATGGACCTATGACAAAGCCAAAATTGATCTTCTGATCATTGGATCCAAAGTAGATATGAATGATTTTTGGGAAAATAGTGAATGGGAAATAGTTGATGCTTCTGGCTACAAGCATGATATCAAATATAACTGCTGTGAAGAGATCTACACAGACATAACATATTCCTTTTATATTCGAAGGTTGCCAATGTTTTACACCATAAATCTGATCATTCCCTGTCTTTTCATCTCATTCCTGACTGTGTTAGTTTTTTATCTGCCATCTGACTGCGGTGAAAAAGTGACCCTTTGCATCTCTGTGCTCCTTTCTTTGACTGTGTTTTTACTGGTGATCACAGAAACAATCCCATCCACCTCTTTAGTAATTCCCCTAGTAGGTGAATATTTACTGTTCACTATGATATTTGTGACTCTGTCAATTGTCATTACAGTGTTTGTCCTGAATATACATTACAGAACTCCAACCACACACACGATGCCCGAATGGGTAAAAACCATCTTTCTTAACCTGCTCCCCAAAGTCCTGTTGATGCAGAGGCCACTAGAACAGCAGAAAAAAAATTACTCCAAAAAACCCAAGAAAGTATCGGACAGTAAGTCAGGCAAGTCAAAGCACAGCAAACACAAAGATACCAAACTGCAGAGGGAACAGCAGCGATGCAGTCACTGTGACAAGGCAACTGAACTCGCTACCACCACGAGAGGATTGAGCCATCAGTCACCGAAGTGGATGGTGGAGCAGGTGGAGTACTCCCCAGAGGTGAAGGATGTCATCAGCAACGTCCACTTCATCGCAGAGAACATGAGGTCTCAAAACGAAACCAAAGAGGTAAGGGAAGTAACCCTCCCATTGGGGATTGTTTTGACTGTAGTGAAATCAGTGGTGATGACGAGGGTTGAGTGCCTGTGGATAAAGAGCAGGGGGGGAAGGTCAGCAGGGCAGACGTCCTGGTAGAAGTCTGTTGCAGACCACCTAGCCAGGATGAACAGGCAGATGATGCATTCTACAGGAGGCTGGAAGAAGTATCACAACCACTAACCCTCATATTCATGGGGGATTTCAACTTGCCAGATGTTTGCTGGAAGTACAACACAGCAGAGAAGAATCAGTCTAGGAGGTTCCTGTAGTGTGTGAAGATAACTTCCTGACACAGCCAACAAAGGGCGGTGCCCCACTGGGCTCTCTGTTTGCAAATAGGGAAGGACTGGTGGGAGATGTGATGGTTGGAGACCGCCTTGGGCACAGTGACTGTGGAATGATGGTTTTCAATTTTGGATGAAGTTAGGAGGAGTGCAAGCAGAACTGTCACCTGGGACTTTCGGTGGGCAGACTTTGACCTGTTTAGGAGATTGATTGACAGAATCCCTTGGGAGTCAGACCTGAAGGTCTAAGCAGTCCAAGAAAGCTGGACATGCTTTAAGAAGGAAATCTTAAAGGTGCAGGAACAGTAAGACAAGCTGCTGGGGAAAAAGACCATCCTGGCTAAATGGAGAACTTAGGCTGGTTAAAAAAGAGAATGTTTCACCTCTGGAAGTGGGGGGCAGGTAACTTGGAGTGACTACGAGGATGTTGTGAGGTTACGTAGGGAGAAAATTAGAAGAGCTGAAGATGAACTGCGACTTAATTCAGCCACTGTGGTTAAAGACATCAAAAAAGTTTCTATAAGTGCACTGGCAGCAAAAGGAGGGCTAAGGAGTGTCTCCATCCTTTGGTGGATGCAGAGGGTAGCACAGTGTCAGGGAATGAGGAAAATGCCCAGGTACTTAATGTCTTCTTTGCCTCAGTCTTTAATACCAAAATCAGTCATCCACAGGATACCAAGCTCCCAGAGCTGGCAGTTAGTGATGGGGAGCTGTATGAAGCCCCCATAATCCAGGAGGAAATTGTTAGTGACCTCCTATGCCAGTTAGACACCTGCAAGTCTATGGGAAGCACCTGAGAGTAATGAGGGAGCTGGCAAAAGTGCTTGCCAAGCCACTTTCCATTATTTACCAGCAGTTCTGGTCAACCAGAGAAGTCCCAGTTGACTGGAAATTAGTAGGTGTGATGCCCATCTACAAGAAAGCTCAGAAGGACGATCTGGGTAACCACAGGCCTGTCAGTCTGACATCAGTGCTGGGGAAGGTCATGGAGCTGACCATCCTGAGTGCCATCACACTGCACATGCAGGACAGCCAGGGTATCAAGACCAGCTAGCATGGATTCACAAAGGCAGATCCTACTTTACCAACCTGATCTCTTCCTAGTGACCCACTTAGTGGATGAGGGAAAGGCTGTGGGTGTTGTCTGTCTAGACTTCAGCAAAGCATTTGACACCACCTCCCACAACCTTCTCCTGGATAAACTGCCTGCTCGTGGCTTGGATGGATGGATTCTTTGCTGGTTGGATAGCTGGGTCCAGAGAGTGGTGGTGAATGGAATTATATCCAGCTGGGTCACTGGTGCTGTTCCCCAGGGCTTGGTACTGTTTAATATCTTTATCAATGACCTGGAGGAGGGGATCGAGTGCACCCTCAGTCAGTTTGCAGGTGACACCAAGTTGGATGGGAGTGTAGATCTTCTGGAGGGTAGGAAGGTTCTGCAGAGGGATCTGGACAGGCTGGATCAGTGGACCAGTGAAGTGCTGGGTCCTGCACTTTGGTTGCAACCACCTCACACAGCCCTACAGGCTTAGGGAAGAGTGGCTGGAAAGTGGCCCAGCAGAAGAGAGGATGCTGGTTCTACAGCCAACTAAACATGAGTCAACTACGTGCCCAAGTGGCCAAGAAGGTCAGGGGCATCCTGGCCTGTATCAAGAGTAGTGGGGCCAACAGGACTAGGGTGGTGATTGTCCCACTGTACTCGGTACCGGTGAGGCTACACATTGTGTATTCTGTTCAGTTTTGGGTCCCTCACTTCAAAAAATACATTGAGGTGCTGGAGTGTATCCAAAGAAGGGCAAGGAAGCTGGTGAAAGGTCTGGAGCACAAATCCTATGACAAGCAGCTGAGGGAACTGGGGTTGTTTAGTCTGGAGAAGAGGAGGTTCGGGGGTCCTCACTGTTCTCTACCTGAAAGGAGGTTTTATTAGGGTGAGGGTCAGTCTCTTCTGCCATGTCTCAAGTGAAAGGATGAGAGGCAATGTCCTTAAACGGCACCAGGGTAGGTTCAGATTAGATATTAGAAAAAAAACTTTCATTGGAATTGAAATAAGTTACCCAGAAGAGTGGTGAGTCACTGTCTCTGGAAGTGTTCTGAATGTGGCTTGGGGATATGGCTTGGAGCAATTATGGTGGTGCTGGTTTGACAGTTGGACTAAGATGTTCTTGAAGGTTTCTTGCAGCCTTGATGATTCTGTGTTTCTGTGATCCAGATAGGCATGGCACCGCAATTCTGGCAAATGAAAACCTGGTCTAGAAGGACAGCCCAGAGGAACTTGTATTGTTGGGTGTAGAAATGAAAATTTTTATATCTGTGAATGGACTGAAGTTTCCTACAGAAAGGGAGGAGACAGATGATCCATTGGGAATGGAACAAGAAAAGTATTCTCATCTGTTCCTCTTCTATCCCTAGAGGATAGTTCAGACAGCAAGACAGTTTTAGAATAAACACAAGATTTGAGCTTCAAAGAGAAAGGGGAGGAGCATTAGCCTGCTACACCCACAAGAAATGAACTTTGGTCAGCAGTGGTTCAAACAGAGTCAATCCTGCCATAGAGCAGGGGATAAACCAGATGGGACTTTCCAGGGTCTCTTCTAGCCCTCTTTCTGTTGATCCTCAAAAGCAACCCTCTTTGACTACTCAGGCCTGGTAAGCAGTGACATCCCAACACCAAGTTTGCTATTTGCAAAGCAGGTTGCTTTTCTGTGTTAGTAATGGAACAAGTAAATTTGGAAACTGCTTTTTAAAGAACGGGGCCTGTCTAGCAACGCAGCAGTTGATCTAGAGAAGAACTACTCTCAGTCAGTGATAAATCTGGCAAAGATAATCCATCCAGAATGCTGTTGTCTGTACTTCATTGCAGTCAGATATGTTCCAGTTTTTTACAGTGATTTGAATAATTGTGGCTTCAGCAGTACAGTATTTTCAGCCATGATAAACATACATTGAAATAATAGCTGAGTTTTGGGGGAAGACAACTGAATAAAAACAGATGAGATGAATAAAGAACAACTAAAAAGAAAAGAGAAGGGGTTTAAAAGTGAGATTTGGCATTTAAACTACTGAATTTGCTTGTGTGAAGGTGCAAATCTTTCACCCTGATTGGGATTACTGTCATAGAAAATTATCCACGTTGGAATTTAGAGAATTCTGGGGCCATGTCATCAGGTGTAATCACAAGCAACTAAAAGCAGCTGCAAGAAAGACTTTATGATATCCCCTCACATCCAGACCTCACAAGGATCAGGAATGCTCTGACACTTCAAGGTATTTTTAGAAAGTTTAGAACCTAATGAATCATATATATTTGATCTGTCATGAAATTTTTGCCTCTGAAATTTTTTACGCGCTCTTTGATAGCAAAATCAATTTCAAAACCAAATACTGCTGTATTTGTGCTGAAAACCACAAAAACTTTGTAAGGGAAATGTTGAGATATATACTTTCTATCAGAATATTTTGTTGAAATTCACGAAACTTCCGTGAAACCCAAAGATTACTTTTTCCCCCTCTTTTTTTTTTTATGCCCTGAAGAAGAAGTTTCATCCGAAAACAAAGTCCGTAACTTTGTGAATAAAGGGCTACAGTGTGGTGGCTGAATTCACAGGATGAGTGGGTAGTACATGCCAGACCAATGCAAAAGAAAGGGATCTATTAACATAGAGGAGGATGGGAACTGAGCTGAGCCTTGCTTAGTACCTATGCCCTGGCTGTTCTGCTTAACCCAAACATTTCAGCCCTGCTTTCACTTTCCCATCAGGTGCACAGAACATGCCCATGTACTGTATTCAGCTGATTTCTCTGATGCACTGAATAACATACTGTCTTCATTATTTAGCTCGTGAAAAGTCTTCCTTTGCCTGTCTTGTTTATTTGCTTTTGCGAATCTCTCCCGCTACATGAAATTCTATTCTTAGTCTAGTGGGTGCATCAACAGCTCTGTATTTTGCCTTTAAAAACACACAAGGGATGGGAAGCAGGATTTTTCATTTACCAAAACCATCCTCTGGGGGAAAAAAAAAGGGATTCTTTTTCTCAGGCAAGGACTGCAAAAATTTTTCTGGAGGCTGTTTCTGCTTCAGCCAGACATACAATGCAGTATGGGTGGTATCATGCACTTGTCCTACATAAATAAAAGTCCTTTAAAAACTGTGTCAACATTTACAGCAGCTGGAGTTCTTCCTGCGTTTTTTTCATGTGAAGTACAGCAGCAGCACCTTGGAGGAAAATATAACGAAATTGGGAAAGCAAGTGAAAGATCCCTCAGCAGAGAGCTCTTAAACAGTCACTTGTGAATGTTCATCTGATACAGTGGTTCTTGTATGTAGTACGAGTTAAAAGGTACAGTTTAAAGGACAGCAAATTCACTGAACATGGTTCTAAGGTCTATGTGTCAGGCAAACACAGTCCACTCTGTCCTGCTTAGGACAAGACACTGCAGTTTGCTCTGTCAGACTTGCTATAGTCCATGTGTCCATTTGTCCACTTTTCTGAAATCAACAGAGCCTGATTGCATCAAATCAGACCAGAATAGCAAACTCTCTTGTGCAGGCTGTCGGGATACATCCCTTGACAGAGTCTAGTGATGTGCAGCTATGGTGGTTGTGCCTGCTGTTACATCACCCCACTCTGCACCCACCACAGGGCCAGATCCTATTTGTTAGTGTCAGCATCATAGCCGGAGTTTGACAACAGACTCAAACATTTAGAAGAATTCAGTGGACCAGGACAGTGCTGTATGTTCTCAGCCAAAAGTGGCAAAACACTTTTAGAAAATCAGCCTCTTCGGAAGAGACTTGAAAACTGCAGCAGTTGTAAGCATGACAAGCAACACTCCTGACTTGCATGTATGTTCTTCCTTGCATTCAAAAGGAGAAGGGACATTTCTACTGCGTGCTGTCAACTAGCAATTCAATGTAACACCATATGTAGTTTATCCTTTTCTTTCTTTATTCTCTTGCAGGTGGAAGATGACTGGAAATACGTAGCTATGGTGATCGACAGAGTATTTCTGTGGGTATTTATAATCATTTGTGTGTTTGGGACTGCAGGACTCTTTATCCAGCCACTAATAGCAGATAAATAACTTGATCCGCTGCTTTTTACCCATTTTGGGGTTTGTTTCATTTTCGGTTTGTAAACTTACCTTGTATTTCTCTCCTCTTACATAACCCATCTGCTCATCTCCTCCTCAGCACCCAGCCACAGAGGGTCCCAGATCAATAAAGCACATGATTATATTTGTGTTTGAAATCAGACAGGTCTTAAACACTTAATCATATTTGAAGACAAACTGACTTAATATTAGAATGTGCTAACCATGTGAGGTGTACACATTTGAAAACTACATGATCCTAAAATCTTGAAAACCTAGTTTATCTACCATTTAGCTTTGCATGTGACTAAAGTCCCCTCTGTTTCCTAATACTGAATACCAAGACCTTGATGAGCTTCAGTGGGATTTCTAAGCCACATCTCTCTTGTCAGATTAACAATGGTCCTAGTTCCACAGGAGTTTCCTCTCTGAAAACTCTTGCTTGCTTGGGCTCAGACATAAGCCCAGCATGGAAGGGTTCATTCCTGAGTGGGTACTGATCACAGACAGAATTGGCTTGACAGAATCAGATTGATCTGAGTTTTTCTGTTTTTAAAGCTGCAGGCCAACTTAGATTATACATATCTCAGGAGAAGAAGGCTGGATATCATGAATCCTCTGCAAAGCTGAGCACCTTGGCTGAGCACTGCTGTGCAGACAGTGTTCTACTTGCTGGTTCCTCGTGGGTCAGTGCTGTGTGTGCAAACCTGTAACTGCAGGGACACATCCTTTGGGGCTGAGGTTGCTGCTACATAACCAGATTCCCAATCCTAGTGTGCTTAATCCTGAAAAACTTTGCAGATGTGACCCTGATGTGGTTTCTATAATATATGGATGGTTTACCCTTAGGTCCCTTGTCCGTTTATATTCCTGTTGGGTTTGTGCCCAAGGATTCTTCTTTAAAAGGCAACACTCCAATTAAACCCGGTAGCTTCAACAGTGCAAAACTCTTCTTTCTTTTAAGAGCACCTAACCTTAACTGTACAGTGTCAGTGCAGTGTTTTCTGTGTCTGCCACATATCAGTCTCTGCTTTGAACATCACCAATCCGTGGAAAGTATGAATCGCTGTTTCTGAACTCACTGTCCTTTTACTCTTTTGTGATGCTCCACAATAAAGAGAATAGGATTGAATAAATGTGTATCTTAGAGATAAAGGTGGAATGACAAGAATATAACTGTCTTAATCCAGCCAGTCATGACTGTCTAGAAGAAAACTATATTTTCTGTAATCTTCCTGAATGTTGCATAATTATGTAGTGACTGACAAACAGATGTGTGAACAAGCATGGCTTATTTTGTCAACCTGTCAATTAAATATCACTCC
Source organism: Manacus vitellinus (assembly GCF_001715985.3). NCBI lineage: Eukaryota > Metazoa > Chordata > Aves > Passeriformes > Pipridae > Manacus > Manacus vitellinus. The sequence continues at coordinate 15,968,050 of NW_021940917.1, forward strand.
TGAGACATACCTTCTTGAAGAATTTGTGTGTTTGTTTATTTAAACTCTCTGTCTTTTTTAAACTCTCATCTATAAACACATTTATAGATGCGACTAGATGACATTTACTATGCAGACTCTTTAATCAGAAAGGAGATGAGGGAAAAGAAAGGAAATTTGAAGAGCAGAGCTGCAATCTGAGCCTGAAAGCCTCATTTCTACAAAAAGACATTTTCTGGAAGAAGACATCTGACTGCCAGCATTCACTGTTGCACTCTATGACCATCCACACAATGAGAATATTGTGGTGGAAGCTGTATTGCACAGGTGTCTTAAGCATGACAGCTACTACCCTATAGTCAATAATCTGACTTCAGCAAAATCCCTGATTTTTTGTCAAAGCATTCCCAGTTGTACAGCTCCTCATCTCCAGTTAGGAAGCCTTTATGCCTCAGCACCAGCTCCCTCACTTTGTCATTTACAGAACTACTCATCTCTCTGTGCTCATCAGCCTGGTATCTTAAGTAACGTTCTGTCTCTTTCTGAGTGAACTATTTCCCCTTATATCTTCTGCCATTTCCAGCTGTTTGGCACATCCAGGACTGGGAGCCTGATGTACTCCTGTCAGCTTTGTGAAAGTACTTGGCTGATTAAAGAGAGTGGGAATGGGGGACATGATAAGCATGTCACCCTGGAGAAAGCTGCATCAGCAAACATGGAAGAACCCACACAAAAATGACATTTCTGCTTGCCCCAGCTCTTGTTGCAGGACCTTCTAACTGAAATAACAAGAAAAGCTACAACCAGAGCTAGTGCCATCCCAGACGCTGGCAGGTCAGCCAGCGCCCAGACATCGAGGACCCATATGTTGAGAGAGTAGTAAGGCACACGGTGGCTGGTTCTTTTTGTTGGGATTTGTAATCTGCAATGTTGCCATCTGCTGGCAGAGCACGTGGACGGAGGACTGTCTGCCCAAATGTCCTCCTAGTTGTGTTTTCGTCGTGTGGAACACACTGAATGTTTTTGTGGGCCAGCAGCAAAGGGACTTAAAGAAGCTCGGGAACTACTCAGCTCAAGGGAGTGAGTAGTGAGACTACAGAGGCAGCAGTCCCAAATGCAATGCTAAGAAGACTGGAGTCCAGAAGCCACACATGTGCAGTGTTCACACACCTCACACTCCAATCACCTGAACATTCTGACCTTTACCAGCATAAGCCAGGCAAAGCAGCCTGGAATCAGACACATTTGTCAAATAAACACCTGAAGCACTTGCCTGGGAGAGGAGGTTGTCATCTATCCCAGCTAACAGCCTCCTGGCAGCAGTGCTCAGAGGGAATACCTATCACTACTTGAATTCAAGAGTCTGTAAATACTGGAAAGAAGGGCTTCCTGGCTCTTTTGCTATGGATATTTCACAGTACCAGCCAGGGGAACAAATGCAACTTACACAAGAAGAGAGGAGCAGCTGGTAGAAAGGTCAGTGTGCATAAATTTTATACCAGTGTCTTATGTTAAGGCATCTATCTATATATGCTAAACTAAATGGGTTTGTTCTAGGTTCCTTCAATACAATGACCAGATCTGATTGCTCCTTGCTCAAACTCACATATGGAGCTAAAATATTATGAGGACTTTCCAAGAATGTGACACCTCTGTTTGAATAGATTTGAGACCAGGCTTTTTAAATGGACTACAATCTAGCCTTGCTGACAATAAATCAACAACAAAGCCCAGTGTATAACCACTCTCACCTCAGGAATCGTTCACTAAATACATCTTTATTAATAATAACTGCACAAATAAACAGAATTTTCTGCATTGACACAATGAGATAGGATTATATTAATTTACAGAGGTCTGGCGTGCATGCAAAACCCAAGCACAAGAATACCTCTATGTATTTTTAACACTTTCTCACCTGTATCCCTGGGGAGACAGTTTCAAGGCTACCTTAAGCTTTTACATACATTTAGATAAAACTGGATCTCCAACCCCTCGCTAGCCTTGAAAACATTTCAAAGTTCTGAATGGGATTTTCTACAGCACTCCAAGTTGGAAAACACTGCCCTAGCAAAAGTGGTGAGAGCTTCACCTGCGTGTTCAAGAGTTTCACTTGTGTGTTTTCTGTCACATCTCACTTAACAATTAAGAGCTGTTTCTAATTATGCAGGAGGATCCCATATAAATGAATCAAAGGAATAAAATTCTGAATTGCCTGGGAAACATGAACAAGCCAACATCCAAGGATGTATCCTCCTGGTAACCAGCCCACCCCATAGCACTCAGGAGGAACTCCACTCCTGCAGCAACCACAAGTTTCATTTGCCAAAAACAATGTTTGCAGCTTCCCCCCCACCAAACTGTTCAGGAACATCACTGTTGCCTTAAGGAGCAGCATAACCATGTTCCTCCAAGCCATATGCTTCAGGTGATCTTCCACTTGTCTTGTGAACTAGCAGGTGAGAGAATCATAGTTTCTAAGTGTGGAACATAGGGAAAACCCTCACTTGTTCAGCTTTCTGGTTGAGCAGCAAGCAAAATTGCAAATAATACAGAACAGTGGGTAGCTTCCTGATGGCTGGTAGCTTCCTGATGGCTGAGATGAGAGATGAGGTGTGCATGCCATGAAGGCTGGGCAGAATGCAGGTTCTGCCACTGCCGAGCTGATCCTGCTGCAAGGTGAGGCCAGAGAACCAAGGTTTTGAACATCCCCTCTCAAAAGTGTTTGTACTTTTTCTGATGCACATGCTATGCAATCATCAGTTCTGACATGTGCATAAAGTAACCTGTAGAGATTTTGTGGGTTTTACTTGGAAACATAGATAACTGAGTACAGATTTGTGTTCCTACTGTAACTTCTGTTATAAAGTAGCATTTTAACTGGCAGATCTGCCTTTCAAGTATGATCACTGTGCGAGAACTATTTCCAATTTTAACTAATAATCTTAGCTTTTATTGTAATATAACCAAGCTACCAACAAAATAATTATAACCCAGATGTGCAACCTCAGTTTACTTTAGGACTTGGCTGTGCACCCAGCCCTTCTCTGATTTCAGCAAAATCTGTAACTGGCAGAGTTATATGTAGATTGAAAGCACTGGTCAATGCTCACAATCAAACATCACCTTCCCTCATTCTCGCTCTTGCTTCCCCTCCTGTACAACACAGACTAAGCTTGAAGGCACCACCATCCCTTGGCATTGTACTTATTGTATGCTACTGTGGGAGTATTTTCTACAAAGCATTGTTCAACCATATCCGTAATGCGGGTGTAAAGATGAGAACTGAACCCGTCACTGACACCACCAGAAATAACCACAGGAAAATCCGGTCCAGGACTTGAGCTACAAACTTCCAGTCTTGTACCACCTGGGAAGGACAGAGGGAAGACAAACATAAACATGACAAGCCTAGTACTTTGTTGATACTGCTACGTGTATTTCAGCTCCCCAAATCTCTTTTTAAAATTAGGAGTTTGTAGTGTGCTGTGTCTTAAAACTGACACAGATCACCTTTTCAGCACTCATAGCTGCAAATCACCCAGAACTCCAAAACAATTCCATAGTTCTACACACGTGGTAATCAGACTTTTTCAACCTGTGTGAAAGCTTTTAGCTAGGTGTGTATGTGAAAGTTTACAGACTTAAAGCTTGAAGATGGCTTTATAGTGAACTGGATTTCATTTCACTGAACTGCATTTCCCTTGAAGTGCCAGGACGAAGCTCTGGCACAGTGCTTGGACGCAGGCATTGCTTGGAGCACAAGTGGTTCGACTGGCTTGTGTTTGCTTAAGTGATTTGTTGACTCGGATTGAGTACATGCAGGAGGGGAATTTTGAATTGCGAGTGCTGGCACAACCCTACACACACGACAGTGCTATTTATTAAATGAATTCAAGGGACCTTTTCATTAAAAATGGCTGTTCAGAGGCTTCCAGATTCTCATGTATCCCAAACTCACACAGGACAAGGTTATTAAAATAATCCCAAACCAGGATTTCCTCTAGGAGAGTCTGCTGTGGCCTCTTGCATCTGTGAAGAGCTGGGACTCTCACATCACAATACACTTCTCCTTGAAGCAATGTGTTGTCCCAAAACCCATATTATTTATCAAGGTCCAAGGAAGAACACGTCCCAGGTGAGAGCCGGAAAGAGAGGCAAAGGGAAAAGCATGCAGAAAAGGAAAGAACTTGCAAGCTATTGCTATCAAGGATACTGTGATCTCTCCTTGCCCTTCACCTACCTGTCTGATGAAATGCTCCTTTTTAACGTGCCTGGAGATGTACCGAATGGAGTCAGCGGCCTTTTCCAGGAAGGCAACGACAATTTTTTCTCTGTCTTTTGCTTGCCTGTATTTCTGCTTCCCCAGAAACTTTGATTTCAAGGTGCTTCCCTTTTCTTCAGCTTCTGAGAAGGAGTAGCGATCTACGTGGCCCTTCATGCAGAGCAGCCGAGGCAACTTCTGGAGAAAGAGCCTTTTAACCCAGGGAGCCATGGGATGGTAAGTTGCTGACGACCGGTGGTGGACGTTGATGACAAACACAGTCACGATGATGGAGAGGGTCACAAAAATCATGATGAAGAGCAGATACTCACCGATCAGGGGGATGACTTTGGAAGAAGAAGGGATTATTTCCTCAATCACTAAAAGGAAAACGGTGAGGGAAACTAGAACTGACGTAGACAGTGAAAGTTTTTCCCCTTCATCTGAAGGTAGGTAAAACACCAGGACAGTTAGAAAAGACAATCCCAGGCAGGGTATTATTAAGAAAAGAGTATAAAACAGGGGAAGGCGTCTCAACACAAAGGAGTAAGTGACAAATGGGTAAGAGTACAGCCCGTCCTTCCTGTTGCCTTTCATACCTTTGGCATTTAAGATCTCCCACTCCCCATTATCAAAGAAGTCTGTCCTATCTACGTTTTCATCCACTAAAATCAAGTCCACCATATTGCCATCATATGTCCACGACCCAAACTTCATGGAGCAGTTCTGCCTGTCGAAGGGGAAGAAGGTCACGTCCATTGTGCAGGAGCTCTTGTAACTGGCCGGTGGTGTCCAGGTCACCACTCCATTGTACTTCACCACGGCTTTGGTCATCAGGGATCCTTCAAAACGTCCATCAGCACTGGGAGTTGGATAGGAAGAAACAGTACCAAGTTCAGGACTATGTTTACCCCAGTCCTACCACCTCTCAGCTCTGCTTTTTATCCCTTACCCGGAGCACAAGGGAAGCCAACATTCACACTGCCTAAAGAAGCAGCCCTGTGTCAGCACACCCAAGCTTCGTGGCAGCTGACATGCCTTGCCCGAGCTCTGGCCTAAGCTCTGAGCAAGGAACCATGTTACTCACTTTTCAAACAAAACAATGTCAGGAAGCCACAGAGACTCAGAGGGGACACGGATAGCAGTGATCCCACCGTATTCCTCCGGATTCCAGGAGAGCTTGTGGTCCATCCATTCCTGTAACAAAACAACAGAGTCCTCTGCCCACTCATATGTAGCAGCCTCATTCCTTCCCCCAGCTCCTGCCTTCCCCCAGTGCTGCAGGGCCCCTGCTGTGCCCCTGCCCCTGCACAGCACAATGGGTAGAGCTTGGTGTAAGGCTGCTCAGACGCAGAGGGGATGCCAGACAGGCATGGCTGGGGGATGTTAATTCCCACAAGCACTGCCCCTCCATACACAGCTGGGACCCAAAAACCCATCCCGATGCAGGCAACCTCAAGGTAGGCACTCCTGGAGAGCACTTGACTCTCACTTCTACCATCCTGCACAGCCCACCTGAGGATAGTCAAAAGGAAGGAGCCACTTCCCTTTAGTACAGCACCTCTGCTTCCCTCTGTGGACCAGCCCATGGTGGTTTTGGCTGGCATGGACCCCACAGAAGAGCCAGATGGCATGGTTACTACTACTTAAGTGTAAAAGAGGTGGCCTTTCTTTACTTTTCAGTGGAGACATGGCTTTTATCCGTGAACAGAACATAGGAACTAATATCTGTGTTCATTATCCTTGCAAAAAAATCATTTTCTTTCATCAGAAAGACCTGTACACTATTGCAGCTTTTTCAGATGGAGAGATAATAAAAAAGTGGCTCCAGCAATCTGGAGATTACCACGGAAATGCAGTGTAAAATCAGCTCTCTGATCTCTGTTCATTATAGATGAGGATTTTCACCTGCCCACAGAAACAGCAGCAATAAGACACAAGACCTGTGGACTGCGGCCAAAACCAAGAAGCAGAAGATGAACCAGTTTCCATTAGGCTCCAGCACTAAGGAATCTCCAGGGATGTGGGGGCCTCAGCCTTCCCTGGACAATTTCCTCCACAACTTAAGGAAGAACCAAAAAATCTGTATTCTCTGATTCCTCTTCCACTGTGTTGTTCCCCTATTACTTCTTTGATTCCACATGTGTTTCACAGCTATACCTACAGACACTTGTTATTGCAACCCTTTGCAGTGTGGCAGCAACCCAGAGCCTCAGCAGAGACCTAAACAGAGACAGGCAGAGTGAACATCCTCATCCTCCAGGCATAGGGAAGGGATAGGGCCCAAGGTCAAGGGTAGGTGGTTGGTAGACCCCTCCTAAAACGTGGCACAAGGCACAAGCAAAGGGGGCAGTTGCTCAGGGTGACACCATGGCAGAGTTAATGGCCCCACTACCTGCACCAGAAGAGATATGCACCTGTTCTCTGAACTGCCCAAATGGCTGGTATCAGGTATCAGGTATGACTTTCCACCCCCTTGCTCCTGAAGAAGGGGTGGGAGCTGTTCAGGTGTGGAGAGAGGGGTCATTGCTGCTCTCAGCATCAGGAACAGAAAACACCACTTTTCATGTGAACTTTCTGAGGCTGGGTATCTAACAGATGTTTACGGCAGCCTGGGCTGTTAAGTGGTCACAATCTCACAGCTGTCCTGGACGCTTCCTGTAATAGGTGCAACGAGGCTCAGGCTGGAAACAGACATCATTCAAGGGGCTGGTCAGGGCTGATAGCAGCAGCCAACACAGTCAGCTTGTAGCCTGCATTAATACAAGAGCAGCAAATACCCTGTGACCCACCTGGAGATATAATCATCCCTCTGGAGTTGAATTGGAGCAGGCCCTTGGCCTGGGTTATTTGCTGCATCTGTAACACTCCTCTCTTCTCCCCGCCCTGCATTGATTTCTCTCCCAGCTAAAGTGCTCTTTCATGTCTGCAAGGCAAATGGTTGTATGCCTTCTTACTAGAGCAGAAAATAGGATGTGTGCAGATTTTGAAGTTGAGCAGTTTAGAAAAAATAGGAATCTCCCTGTGGGCTACGCTGGCACGTAGGCAGCAGGTCCCTTCCTCTCTTCTCCCTTTCTTCCAAGCTGCTCCAGACCTTCTAATTGCTCTTTCTTTTCCACTTCTGTCAAATTCCTATCTCTGTGCTGTCACTCAAGAGCTTAACCCATAGAAAGTGGACCAAGAAACACAGGATCCAGATTCTCGACCCTTAGTTTACTCCATAGTTTGCCTGAGTCCAGATACTTTCTTAGCAACCACTAAAAGCTTCTCTGCACCTTGTGTGTTTCCGCCTGCATGCTCATCAAGTCCCACCATCTTGAGCATAAGGATATTCTAGTTTAACAAAAAAATTAAAATCCTTGGATTTTAGTTTTTGCCCACCTAAGAAAAGTCAGACTCTTGCAGAGAAATGGTGAAGGTAATCAATAGTAGTCAGTGTGGATTCACTAAAAATAAATCATGCTTGACTAACCATATTGCCTTCTATGATGAAACAACTACCTGGATGGATAAGGGGAAAACAGTGGGTATTGTCTACCTTGACTTCAGCAAGGCTTTTGACTGTTTCTCACAACATCCTCATAGGCAAACTCTAGAAGCGTGAACTGGATGAGAGGACAGTGAGGTGGATTGAGAACTGGCTGAATGCAGATCCCAGAGTGTCGTAATCAGTGGCAGAGGGTCTAATTGAAGGCCTGTCACTAGTGGTGTCCCCCAAGGTTCAGTATTGGGCTCAGAATTATTTAACTTATCTATCAATTACTTAGATGAAGGGGCAGATGCCTCCTCAGCAAATTCACTGATGACACAAAGCTGGGAGGAGTGGCCAGCGCCCCAGAGGGCTGTGCAGCCCTTCAGAAGGACCTCGACAGGCTGGAGAGTTGGACAGAAAAGAACCTTCTGAAATTCAACAAAGACAAATGCAGGGTCCTGCACCTGGGGAGGAATAACCCCAGGCACAGGTAAAGGTTGGGGGCTGACCTGCTGGAAAGCAGCTCTGTGGAGAAGGACCTGGGGGTCCTGGTGGTCAACAAGCTGTCCATGAGCCAGCAGTGTGCCTGTGTGGCCAAGAAGGGATCCTGGGGTGCTTTAGGAAGAGCATTGCCAGCAGGTCGAGGGAGGTGATCCTGCACCTGAACTCTGCCCTGGTGAGGCACATCCAGAGCTGTGTTCAGTTCTGGGCTGCTCAGGACAAGAGAGAGATGGAGCTCTTGAATTGAGTCCAGAAGAGAGCAAAAAAGACGATCAAGGGACTGGAGCATATCTCCTATGAGGAAAGCTGAGGTTGTTGGGCCTGTTCAGCCTCCAGAAGAGACAACTGAGGGGGAACCTCGTCAATTATATGAGTATCTGAAGGGAGGGTGTCAAGAGGATGGATACAGGCTCTTCTCAGTAACGAGCAATAGGACAAGAGGTAACGGGCACAAACTGATGCAGACGAAATTCCACATGATTGAACATGAGGAAGAACTTCTTTACTGTGCAGGTGACCGAGCACTGGAACACGTTGCCCAGAGAGGTTGTGGAGTCTCCCTCACTAGGGATATTCAAGAACCATCTGGATGTGATCCTGTGCAATGTACTCTAAAATGACAGCAGGGAGATTGGAGCAGATGACCTACAGTGATCCCTTTCAAAAATACCCATTCTGTGATTCTATGACTGTGATTCCCCCTCAACCTCAAACACCTAGGGTGAAGGACAGACTTCCCTTACCTACCCAGCAGCTGCAGAAGGAGAATGTCTAATGTCCCTCTGTCATTAGAGAGTTCTGGTTTGGTTTAGTGTTTTTCACTTTTCCCAACCCAAATGAAAAAAAACCAAATTAATTCTGTTTGGTTTTATGTATTTTTTTTCCTAGATGTTGTGCTTATGCACTCTAATAATCTCCCAAGCAGTGGATTGCATGTGGACAAGTTCAAACTAAGCCTATACAAATGCACAGTTCCCAGAGCAGGATACCTGTGTCAGGCTACAGGTGTTTAGTGCACAGCCTGACATTCTGGGGCCACCTGAATGTGTGAAAATCAGAATCTGTGCCTCATTTTCTGCTCCCTTCGCATTTCATTTGGGTCTTGATGCTCTCAGCCCATCAGACTGAGAAGGGGTATTAGAAACAGCACCAACTCCTGAGAGCCCAGCTCAGCAACTCTGGAAAATCACAGGGCTGAGTTACCCTGGGGAGCTGCCCTGGCTAAAATCTGAGCACAGCCTCCAAAGGCCTCCAGAGAAGTCAGTGTGTCTACAGTGCACACTTCTGGGTACATCCTTCTTTTAGCACAGGCAAAAGGATCAGACAAAGTGCCCTGGTTCTCTTCCACGCCCGAGAGACATTGAATGGATGGTGGCACGTCCCTGATGTCTGCAGTATGTTTGGGGTAACCTCCAGCAGAACCTGACTTGCCACAGTGAGAGAGGTGACCCAAGCTCCAGGCTGTGACGCTGGGAGGTCACTGCTGCAATACAAACAGGGTGCTCAGCATGGGAGGGTTAACCCAAAATGTGCCCACGCAGGTTTAAGCAGCAACAGAGAGAGAGTTGGCAGGTGCCTATCTGTATTAGCTTCTCAGACCTAATACCCTTGGGCAGTCTGGACTTGCATTTGGCCTCCTGGTGGGAGTCAAGGTCCCCCTCCTCTGCAGCCACTGTAATGCAGGTGAAGACATCACCCAGCCAGAGGGATGAGGCTGCCCTGGGGCACATGAGACTGCTGCCCTGAACTGAACAAGCAGCCAGCTCTTCCCTAAGAAGAAGGAGAAAACCAAACCCAGGAATATTCTATCAAAAGCTGCAAAAGGCTGTAAAATCTTTCGGGGGACACTTGTAGGAACAGAGAGAATGAGGAGGGTGAAATGGGTTGATTTCACAGCTGCAGGCTGCAGGGCTTGGATCTGCAGGGGAAGGTGGGTGCTGCAGCCTGCGAGAAGAGTGGATGGGAAGGGGGACAGGACAGATGAGGGCACAGGGGTGACCTCTGTAAAAGGGCTCTGCTCTCTGCCCAAGTGGATACTCAAAGTAAAGAAGTCAAGACCTCTCCCTGTGCACAAAAGGGGCTCTGCAATTGCAGCTGAAGGTGAGGAAAACGTAATACCACAGATATTTTAGGGCAGGCTCTCAGCATCTGGATTTGGATCAGAGGCAAATTCCTCCAGCAAAAGGAGAAATTCCTGTCTATCGTGTAGTGAGGGGAAGCCTGAGCTTTTCCCTTTTCAAGGGAGAGCATCTTTGCACACAATGTCCATATAGTTTTTAGGGGTCTTGCTCCACCCAGAAGCTCACACTCACTGCAGCACTACAGGACCCAGACTGAGACAAAATCTGAGCCACATTTCTCCCCCACCAGCCCAGGGACCCCCAGGGACCTTTTTCCATGGCATGATTTCAAGTGCAGCTCGTTTTTTATGTCTCGGCCTGGGATCAGTTGACATGTTTGTAGATACTCACATGGCTGAGAGACTTAAAATAATTGTCACAAGGTCAATAAGCTGGTGCAATGTAACCTAAACCAACAGCAGTGTTCTTCAGGACTGAAGACAAAAAGAGACCTAGCAGTTCAACTTGCACCGTTCCTGCATTTGTATAAATCACTGTCACTTCCAGAACCAGTTATGTGAGAGAGATATGATTAATTTGCTACAGCTTTTATTGGAGAAGGGTGTATGGGTGTGTGTGTAACATGCTGGCCTTTTCTTTCTCTTTACATATACCAAAGAATGAAGAAGAAATCTATCTGAGGCACCACTCTTACCTCAGGTAAGGGAGACAGTACTTGTGTGACCTCTAAGTCTGAGACAGGATAGTCCCTCAGGGCACACTCAACATCCCAGGGATAGCCACTGCAGTATCAGGTGTGTTGCTTCCCTGAAATACAGCTGGCTTGAGCACAGAGCTGGAGTGCAGCTCAGGAAAAGAGGGTACCCTATGTCCTAAAGGCCCACCTGCCTGCTTTTCTGTCTCTTTATGCATTTTCTGAAGTGACAAGACTGAAGTAAAAATTTCAGGCAAGGTAACATGATGCAGCCTTTGTCTGGCCACTCAGCACCGTGAAATGGGATGGATGACACAGTGGGCAGCAGACTGGGATGGCCACTCAGGTCAGTAGCCCCACATGGGGAAAGGGGAGATCTGATGTGGTTTAACTTACCTGTTTCAGCCACACGTTGGTTGTCATCAGCTGATTCTTCTCATCCTAGGGTGACACAAGATAGAGAGGACTGCAATATGAAAACAGACAGTAGAAGCAGACCTAGCCCGCTGAGTCCTACCCTGTGCTGAGATGAGGAGATCCCTGTGGTCCTGTTTCCCCGTGAGCCTGGGCTCTTCAGTCACTGTTGGGGGAAATGAACTGACTTCCTGGGTGCTGTCCCCGCTCTCACTGGGAGCTCCTGCAGCTGGAAAATGGAGGTCTGGCATTTCACAGGAGCTCAAAGGCATCGCATGCCAAAGACTAGGGAGGCAGAAGGGCTCAGCCAGCCAGTGGTGTCAGGTCGCACACACATGGCTGTGGGCTCACAGGGTGGCTCAACTCCCCACACTGCTCAGCCTAGAGGGAGTCTGGGAAGATACAAGCTGAAACATTGTCCTGAGTATGTAAATAAAGTACAAAATTAGAGTTTGTCTTCCACAGCACAAGAGGACACTGCCAGGGGCTGAGGGATGTAAGGAGCACACTGTTATGCGGGTACCTCTGGGCCTTGTGGAAATTCTACTGTGCATTGCAGTGGAAAGGGAAGGGAAAATTTCCACATGGGCAAAAACATGGGATTGACTGTTTTGCCTCTAGAGTTTTATCTGAGTAACCAGCTGGGTTAAGACATGAACTGCCTTTGGCCTGGAGACAAGCTTGCTTAGAATGAATAATATCCAGCCAGCTCTACTCTTTCTCGCCCACCCTGCCTTGTCATTAAACTGCAAACACAGATGCCAAGGACTGTCTGGCATGGGCTGTTTGATAAAACTCTGATGGACATTAGGCCTTATTTCCTGAGAACAGGAGGGGGAAAAGGACCTTCAGGTTTCCTTCAAAACAAATGAGTCCTACAGCCCATGCTGTGTGTGGGGCAGAAGGCCATAGCACCGTATCACGCTCGGCCTTTTGCTGCCCAACCATCACTGTGAGCAGGCAAAAGCCAACGGCATCACCAGCCCTCCCAGGTGGACATACAAAAGAAGGAGTGTTTTACCAAGCCTGATGCAACACTTACCACATCCACAAGCTGCGATATCTTTAATCCAAAGAAGACTTTGATGGTGTCGTTGGAGTGTTGCACAGGACGGATCCATTTCTGATAGCCTTCAAATAAGTGCCTGAGGAGCGCATCCTCGTTTTCAGCGATTGAACTGAAGGCATCCACGTCTGGAAGAGAACAACACAGAGTGGGGACATGCCAGAAAGCAGACATGGAGAAAGCCACGACATGAAGGAGTGAGGCAGAGCGATGATGTGAGACAAATTTGCCTCTGGGCAGCTCTTGTCTTGCACAGTAAAATCTGTAGGAATTCAGATGCACAGAGTCTCAGCAGAACCAGAACAAGAGGACGGAAAGACAAGCTACACACACAAAAAACCCCTTCAGTCCAGAGCACTGACTCTGTACTAGGTTTATATTTTCTGTGGCCTTTTTGTCTTGGGACAACACACTTGCCCAGTCTTTATTGCTTATTACTCTTTAGAAGACCCACAGGCTCAGAACATCAGGTTCCCTCTTTCACTCTTGAGTAGCAAATATCCAGCCTGATAAAAAAAACGCCTTGAGAAAGAGTTCTGATATTTCAGATATCTATGCTGTACCAAAGAAGGCTGGGACCACAGGGGAGACCTGGTCACTGTGGGGCAAACCCCAGTTGGCTAGCTGTGGCAGCAATTCACTGTGGGCAATTCAGGGTCCAGGGATTTCACTTGCACTTGGCCAGTTTCTGTGGCCTCTCTGAGATGGAGGCTGTTCTGCACAAGGATTGGGGTAGTGGGATTTCCTCGCTGTGAGACAAGCCTGAGGGAGCCTCATGCAGGACTTGAAAGTGAATCCTCCTTCTGGGATTAACCAGGGGACAGCAGCAAATCATCCAGAAAGCTGAATTCTCCCAGTGGACAGGTGGGGCAGGTAGGCAATATCAAAAAGCAAAGGGAGCTCATCTGGCAGCAGCAGGAGCTGGATGATGCAGCCAGGGCCAAGTCTGCCCAGGCAAGCAAGGCAAGCACAGAGGCATGATAGGCTGTACCTACAAGACCTGGGACTCCCACGATCACTGACACCATGCTCTCCCTTCCCCTTGTTACTGTGAAAGGGGAAGGGCAGTTCAGACCCTCCAGCCTTCCCAAAATTTCATCCCGACTCCCCGTGATGCCAAGGTCCTGACATGACCTCCACCCCTTCCCTTGTGAGTACACACAGCACACAAGGATGAGAGGGATTTTACCTCTCTTCAAAGCCACCATGAAGGAAAAAGGAGCTCCTGCTGATTGACCCCATACTGCTGGGGTGACAGCCAGTATTGCTGTGCCAGCAGTCAAAGGGGATTCCACAGGGTGCTGCCCGGGGCCCAGCTCATGCCGTGCCAGCCCCAGGGTGAGCCCCTGTGCCTGGATTGCCAGCCATTAGGTGCAGGAGGGGTCTGCAGGCAGAGGGTCACGGCCAAGGGACAGTGCAAGGACAGGACTGTGGGAGAGCCCTGGCAGGAGAGCACAGTTAATGGGCTCACACACACTGTGCAGCAAACATGAGAGTCAAGGCAGCCCCCAGAAGGGTCTCTATGCCACAGGGAGAGAGGAGAGGGCATCTGAGCCCAGCAGCTCCTCCAGAGAGAAAACTGGAGGCAGAGGGTAGTGCTCTGTCACATACATGGAAGAAAGTATATAACCACAGACCACTGTCTCTATCCATTTCCCCTTCCCCAGCAGCTGCTGCACATCTCCTGGGCAAGACAGGTTGTGCAACCTCCTCTACCTCAGCAGGGTCTGTCTGAGGCTGTGGGTAGGGCAGGACCTGGCAGCAAGCAGCACAGCTGAAGGACTGCCTAAAGCGAAAACCTGCTCTCATGCCAGAGCTTTCCATGGGACAAAATCATTCCCCCATGCAGTCTGGATTCTCTTAAGATAGCACAAGGTCCAAGCAACACTGCCATCCCCAGCTTCCAGACACAGCAAATGACTGTTCCTCTTTGAGGAGTTATAAACACAGAAATCTGATGATTGCCACTCACACAGGGTGACAATTAACTTTCCTGTCACATGTTCTAGCACAAGCTGTGTTTGTCCCTTGTGCTTGGAGTGCAGCTGTGGTGGGGTTACTAATCCCATGGGGGGGGACAGAGGCTGGCTGGTCAGAAGGAGCTTTCAAGCTCATTTCCACCTACCCTGTCCCACAGCCAGGAATGGCTCATGCAGGTGACAATACAGGTTATAGCAGCTCTTATGGCAACTCTTTGCCTTACCCCTTTGTCACAAGCCCTTGAGGTCTTCTGTTTCCAGCTGGGAACCACAAATGTCCCTTCTGCTTGTTCCAGGGCCTCTTTTTATGCCAGAGATTTTTTCTAGCTCCATCACAGCAAGTCAAGGACAGAGTGTGGGGTCTGTCCTAGGAAACTAGATTGGCTGCCCAAACATGCCAGACAGGCATTGCATCCACAACCAAAGGAGGAGAAAGAACACATTTCTTCCTCCTCACTACCCACAACCTCAGTGGTCCAATCCCCTGACACATAAGAGTCTCTGCAGAGACTCCATCTCCTAAACTTTTCACCTTCCCTTTAGGAGCTTCATAGGAATATATGGTTGTTAAAAACAGGAAATTTAATGGAAAAGCCATTGAATAGAAAAATCCATAACACCTAAATATGCAGGATCAAAATCAGCTTTGTCTTAATGCTAGAATACATTGCTCTGGGTTTATTTGGGTACGACTTCCTGCACACATACATGCAGCCACACACCCTGTGTGTCGGTGGATGTGTACAACATCCCTCATAAGAAAATGGTGCCATTTCACAGCCCACACCTCACACGAAGTTCAGGAACCCTAATGCTCCAAGAGGGTATAGAAGAGAGGTGACAAAGCTGTTTTGGGGGATGGATGTGTTGATTCTCATCTGCTGGGGAAGCCACACAAAAGAGTGAAAAAGAGAAGTCTCACAAAGAATTAAGTCAGAAAGAAGAAGGTTGCTGCCTTTGTAAGGCAGCCTCAGTACCTGCACAAATACAGTTTAAAAGCAGAAGCTATTAATGGGAAGTAAGACATGTCAAGTGTGAAAATAGCCTAACAGTTTCTTTGATCAAGACCCATCTGACGAAGAAGCCAGCTAATGCCACGGAGAAAACACTGAACAAAGTAGCACTGCCTTTGAAAAAAACAGAGAAACAGCCACAGGACAGATACATCCCTGACTGGTGCACAGAGGAGGCAAAAGCTGGGGAGCTCCCCAGCAGGTTACCATGTATGCAAGTACCCGAGCCCTGTTTGCCATCCCCACTCTTCCCCACATTTTTGTTTCTCTCTGTGGTCTGTGCAAGTAGCAGTTCCACACTGGTGCAGGAACAGGAGTGTTGAGGCAGGAAGCCTTCCAAACAAATGTGCAAAACACCCCAAGAGATACAGACAGGACAATTAGCCTTTCATCAGTTTGCCTGGGGCATTTCAGTTTCCCCTCTTGGTGATGGAGATTCTCCTGTGATTTCCTTTAGCAGTGAGAGTCAAGCTTAGGATTTTTTCTGTTACTTTCTAGCCCACAAGCGCCCTGCCACCAGTTATTAAAACCTTGTTGTGAAACTGCCTGTGGTTGCAACACAAAGGCAGCAGCTGACATAAGCCTCTTTTGCTAGTCAAACCTGGTTTAGAGGAGGACCAAGGGAAGCCAGTGTTCACCTTATCCCAGAAAACAGCAAAGCTAAGAGCCCAGTAGAAAAAAAAGATCTTGACCACCTGCAGCTCATCTTGTAAGAAGAAGAAATCACACCTACCTGAGTGGCTCAGACACAGAGCAAAGAGCACCAGGGACAGCATGGGCACCGCCGCGGCTTCTCCTTCAAATCTGATCTTCTGTTTTCAGAAGCAAGTCGGTCTCATCTTACTGGGGGACTAAAACAATCTAGTTGAAAACCAAGGCGGACAGCTGAGTCTGCAAGGCAAGGCAGCACCTTTCTAGCCTTATCTTGCCCTCGTTGTGACACTCGGTAGATCACACTTCATTGATTTTCAGTCAGCTGTCACATCCCGTAAGTCTAAAACAGGGCTCTGGGTCCTAAACTCTGACTGATCTGTTTGTGGCAGTATTTGGGTGGCTAGAGCCACTGCAGCCTAGGAGTATAAGAGAGGCAAGTCTTTTAAGGAGGAGAAATGTCTTTCACTATACTGCTAATTACAGCTGGGGAAAAAAAAAACAAACAGGCTGCAGATCAAACCCGAAGATAAATCACATGCCTCAAAGATTTCCTGTTTGCTCCAGCTGTATCAGTTGGTCTAATAATAGAGGCAGACTCCCTACAGACCTAACTTAGCTTATTCATTTTTCATACTACACTTGCCGTTTTACAGCCATAAAATGGATTTTGGGGGAAAAAATGCCAGTAAGATATAGGTGGGTAGACAACGCTGATTTCTAAATTTATATCTCATCACCCTTACACAAAACATCACAGACAACAGCACAGAAGTGCTTGCACAGTACTAATCATTGGCACAGCTTAATAGAGTATGTTGCCCCGGGGTCTTGTGTTTAGCAATGAGAGTGATGGGGCCTTTGGTTATTTAGCCAGTTCCTTTGTAAGTGTCAGCCCTCCACAGTGACACCGTGGACAGGGCTTCTTTCAGAAACAGCCAGAAATCGCTGATAATCAAAAGGGATGCACGTTCCTCTTTTCCTGTTCCCCTGCCATTCCTCTGCCAAAGGACATCAGGATCTTCTCTGTTTTCTTTTCAAATGAAAGCCCCTTAGCTATCTCTTTCAAAAGAGCAGTTACCCCATAACTTCTCGAGTTCAAGGAAGAGGGGTCCAGAATTCTTTTAGTTTACCCCCGGCCCAAAGCTCTTCCTGCTTTGATTTATTCTTACTGGCTATTTAATTGCTTGCTGACTTTTATATGGGAAGTCTGGGTTTTATTCAGCAACACTGGGTTCAGTTCTTGCAGTGGCCCAGATTTTGGTACAGTCATAAGCTATGTGATTCAGATTTGCCTTATCTAAGCTCCTCGTAGGGGATTGATAACTGCCAGCTGTAACCTTATCAAATTATATTCAGCTTCCTGTAATGAAAAAGTTGTCATTTAAGTGCGGTTCAAAGTCACATTGCTGCTACAAGTAATGTTATTGTAGAGTCCATCAACTTATTCTTGCTTCTGTGGCCTTGCAGCCTGCCTCATCCACAGCTCTTGGGCAGGCCACCGGCAGCAACTCAGTGAGCTTCCTTTTTCCACTGCTGTGCTGCACACGGGAAATCTGCAAGGGCCCTCGTCAGTTCCTCGGTTCTGCCAGTGTTCACCCGGCTGGGCTAGAGGAGCAGCTGGCTTCCTCTGCACCTTTCCTCGTCCCAGATGCAGAAAGCAAGTAAAAAACAAGAGAGCTACCAAAAACTGCCTTGAAGGAAGTGTATTGTCATCACCAGTTGCTGGCACTGCCAGACTGCTCAGCTGAGACCCGTTAGATGCAGACCAGGCACAAGCACACAACTCGTTGAGACACACAGAAAGGGTCTTTTTTTTTTTATGCTGGCATCAGAGGAACAGCAGTCATCTGGTTGGAATGGTGTGGACAGACAGCACCACAATCTGCCATAAAGTTGAGTGGGGACTAAACACAATTATTCTCCCCAATGTAAATTTTTGTGTAACACAGCTACCCTTTTAAAATGATCTCTGCAGACTAGCCCACGCTTTCCACCATGTTTGTGGTCCTCTACAGGACTCAGCACTCTCAGGGCATCATCCAACATTTTTGTTTCATGACTGCAAGCCCCAGCCTTTGCCCACTGATGCCTCTGATCGTAGTTACTGACCGAGAGCATGTCCAGGCATTGCTCTGTTAGACAACACAAGAGAAACTTGTTTTTCATAAGGCTTTAATGTGCTGCCTTGTGGCAATGGAGTTAATTTATTGGCTGGCTATAGGAGTAGGTTTTTTGCTAGTACATGATAGTTGCTTGGAGGGAAATATGAAGTATGGTTGCATTTCCATTGTCCCCACCCACTGCTAGATTGTGACAAGAGGTAAGGACCTACCTTGCCTGGTCTTTGTCTTCCAGAGTTATCCAACAGCCAGAGGAGGGTGTTGGAGAAATAAATTCTGTTTGCCTGCTGGTGGTGTTTTCTGTTTACAAGTCTTTATTAATCCATACACCTCCAACATTTTGGAAAGGGAGGTACACATGACAGGCCATGAAGCCTGAGGAGCATCCCCTCTGAGGCAGCAAATTAATTCTTGGGTAGAACTCTACTTGTGGCAGTATTAAAGTGGCTGTTCCCTATCAAGAACATGCCTTTGATTTTCCACAGGTTTCATGGGATTTGTAACAGAGATGAGGCTGCAATTCCAGGCTGCAAACAGCTGAGAACTGCCTGACTAAAGGCAATGCTGGGGCTGGGTCTCAACCACTAGGTAGCAAAAATGCCAATAAAAAGAAAAAGATAAATCCCCCTAGAGGCACAAATTCATCAGTTTGAGCCCACGTGGTTAATGTTAGGAGCAACTGAAAACTCGAGGTTATGATGGAGAGTGCTAAGCCATGTTACCTGGAGGCATCACGCAGCCAAGTATGGAAAACACATATTCCAGGGAGAGGTGGCAGTGCTGGTTGGCAATCAGAGGGTGGGCAACCTGGACTAAAGTGAGAAGGATGGTCAAGAGGAAGGACACGGATGGGAGATGTTCTGAACCAGAACTGTGAAGCCTCGTTTCCAGAACCAAGAGCCAAAGTGGAATTTGATGCACCACTGGGTTTGTCATCTGTAGGGAGGAGAAAAGAGATGCAGCAGAGGTGAGTCTGTTGCAGCAACTATGGGACAGGAGACTCCTTCAGGTGGATGTGCCTTCTCCCTCCCAAACCCATCTCAACTTCCCTGCTCCCTGGGGGTGGTATGCCAGAAGCCAAGGAAGGCACACCCAGAGTGCAGGATTTGTGATGGAGCCAGGCTTCCCAGAGCTCCCAAGGGAGGACTGACTACCTTTGTACCATCTGGCACCACACAGGAAGCCAGCAGAAAAATATCAGCCCTGAAGGGGTGAGGAAGGGTTTCTGGAGCAAAGGTGGGGTGGGAAACAGCAGAACTCCTGGAGCCTCATCTTTGCCCTGGGCACTTCTCAGGTCCTTTCTGATCTCAGTTTTGGCCACCAGCAGACACCTCTCCCCACCAGCAGCTTCTTAAAACATGCATCTTTGCTGGGCAAGACATGTTTTTAGCCAGCTCACCAGTAACTTTTGCAAGACCAGACACTTCCACGTGCCAGAGGGCACAATTTGGAGCCAGCCATCCACCTGCCCATACACCCTGAAACCTCTCTGCTCTCCTCTGGCTTCCTGTCCCCCCTAAACATTCTCCTGCTTTCTCTTGGTTTGCTTACAGGCCCCAGCAAGCAAACCCAATTCAGTGTCTCCCTCACCGCTGTTTACCCTCTAATCCCTTCCTCCTCCTCCTCCTCCTCCTCCGTGCACCCTTTTCCGGCAGGCAGCTGCCCCGCATCCCACTGTCCTTCATCTCCACCGCGGTGCCGCAGCACTTTCCTCCTCCACCTCCTCCTCCTTCGTTTTTTCTTGTCTCACACCGAGCGGAGGTGCTCTGACCTTTTCCTTCGCCTGTTCCCTGTCCCGTCCCCGCTGTCCCAGCTCCCCGCCGTGGCAGGACGCGGGCAGCGCAGGCAGCACCGCGCGGGGTGCCCAGGGCCGTGCTGAGCTAAGGACTCCCCGGAGGGTTTCGGAGGGCGTGGATATAACTGGTGCGTCGGACTTGTCGGTGCTGCGATGCATACTGCACGCTGCGTGAGCTCTGTTCGGGAGACCAGCCTAACACGCGTGGCTTTGCAACATCGTGCTTGGGATCATGCACTTGTCTGTGTGTCAGCTAGGGAACAAGCAGCCACTTAGCACAGCAGGCTCGGAAAGGGCTGATGGGCTGCCAGAGCTGAATTCACTTTCAAGTTTCGCCCAGGCAGCTGTTTCAGCTGTGACCAGGCTCTGCAAGTACAGGGACAAGGTTCGGCAGAACAAGGGCCGTTTCAGTCCTTGGCTTCCTTGGCAGTTTCCTACCAAGAGAAGCCTCTGCCTGCCCTCCTTCCTCCACCACGTTTGTGTGAATGCATGCATGAGATAGTACTGAGTCCCTGTGCCTTTTGACAGCACACAGTACCTCAACTGCCTGCTGCCCATTTCCTTGTAAAAACCTCCCACTGCTTCACTGGGACTGGAGACATGTAGGGACTTGGGCTCTTTGGAGAGGCACAGGGTCGTCACCGCTGTAGGCACATTATTATTTCTAACAGACCGTCCTCTGCATTGGAATCTTTGTTTTCTTTTTCCAGTTCTAACTTTACGGTGAGGTCTCATTCAGGAGGTGACACCATGTCTCAGGGCACTGTAATCACCTCCTGCATTTTGGTGGCACTACCTAGCTTTGAATATGAAAATCTTCGAAACCAGTTGTTCTGAGTTGATAACCATAAACAAAGATCTGGCTCGGCTCTGCTGTTTTCTCAGCCTGTCTTTCCATTTCACCAGGCTGATTGATCTCTGCTTTCATAAGTGCTCCTCACAGCCCAAATTTTATCCACAGCATCCTGAACTTGCTGTTCAGATGTCAAGGCTTGGAAGACTTCAGGGGTAGGCAAACTACTAGTGAGGGCCAAGACTTTGCAAAGTGTGAGAGAAAACTCTGTTTTAAAGATAACTTCTTCAGGAGTGTCAGAGAAACTTTGTTCATGCCTAGCTCTGCATCAACCTGTTTGCCTCTCATTTTCAGTGGTAACAACTGCTGCCTGGGAGCCTTCACCCCAGCACATGCAGTGCTCCATGCCAAGAGGTTCCACTTTCTCCTTCCAATTTAATTTAAGGTTTTTTATCTTGAAGGCAATCATAAAATTCAAAGCGCAATTCCTGCCACATCCTATGGCCTCGATAAGCCACCTGAATCCTCACACAGCTTTGCTCATTTCATCCACTTCTTATGTGACAGCCCCATCACACAGCTGGAATGGTGGTACCTGACAATCTTTCTTTTTGGAGCTGCTGCATCTGGCATGGGAGGGTAGGGGACTTCCTTGAAGATACCATAGCAAAACCAAATGCTTTGCCAGAAATTCGATGAGATCTAGAAGCTCTGTCCCTCTTTGCAGTTGAAGGCATTTGCTCTTTATAATCTTCTCCTGAGTCAGCAGAGATAGCTGCTCTGTGGGTCCATGCAATTCAAAAAGAGGGGTTTTTTTAGCTTCAGAAATATGTCTGGACACAGATAATAATTCTGTATTGTCCAAAAGGTTAAAACAATCACCATGTTTCATCAACACGTACTAAGAATGTTTGGAAGCCCATACTCTTTTGTCTCTTTCTTCACTACATTACATACATTACTGAACACTGTTGTGGTGCTTGTGGCTTTTTCCATTATGTTTTAATAAAAAGAAGTGCAATTGCTGTTGTACGTTTTCCTGTGCTGCTCTCTGCCTCTTGCTGCCTGGTTGGATTAGAGACTTAGAGATTATTCCACAAGTTCTCCACCATTTTCAATTTACATTTCTGTGGAAAAGTGTTACATATCATATACTCAAATCTGCAAGTACACAATCAAACTGTACTTCATGAATACAACCTTCTGACTTGAATTTCTGTACAATGTGAGTTGTTCTACCTTTTTCTTTTTCTTTTGAAAGCTACTATTTTTACAGAAAATGCAGCAGGACAACTGTCTCAGCCATATTAAGCCTTACAAAACTCAGGCTGCTGAAAAACATAGCTCCCCAACCCTCCCACTGAGCTACAGGACAAGCTGCCTGTGTCTTCATCTTTAGCTTTCAGAAATAAATTGGAAGAAGATAGGAGCATTTAAAAAAAAAAAAAAAGAAAAAAAAAAGCCTGAAAAACAAAGCAAAGCAAAACAAACCAAAAAACCCAAGTATTAAACCCTTGCTTGTGTTCCAAGGTGGATGCTCCCTGGCTGACTCACATCTGTTCTGACCATTTCCCCTTCACCCTGTGAGCTTTTCAGAAACTTTCTCCTGCCAACCACTCATCAGCAGCATACCCTGTCACCCCTTGCATACCTTCCCACTAAAAACCAGAGCCAGAAATGTTAAAAGGCTCCCCGTTTGGCTGACAGGTAATTTGAGTATAGGATGGCCCTGTCTTGCTAAGACTGACTTTCTAGGTGCTCAACAAATGAGAAGATGCTGAAGTCCCACAAAGGGAAACTGAGTGTGTTCCATCTCCAAATGGTGGCTGGGTTTCTGTGAGGTAGGAGCCCCGGGCAATGCCAAGCATCTTCAGCCACCCAGGACCCAGGCTGCTTAGTATTCCTGTGAGCAAGACCCCCGATGTTGAAGGAGGTTGTGGTAAGCTGGGAGTCAGTCCCTTCTCCCAGGCAGCAAGCAATAGAACAAGGGGAAATGGCCTCAAGTTGTGCTAGGGGAGGTTCAGGTTGCATATTAGGAAAGATTCCTTCACTGAAAGGGTGGTTGAGCATTAGAACAGGCTCCTCAGGGAAGTGGTGGAGTCAAAATCCTTGGAAGTGTTCAAAAAAATGAGTAGGTGTGGCACTTCATGGTGTGTTTTGGTGAGCATGGCAGTATTCAGTCAAAGGTTGGACTAGATGATCTTGGAGGTATTTTCCAGCCTTAAGGGTTCTGTGATTCTGTGTTTGAGATGCTCCTTTTGCATGATAACAAATGATCACAACTCTCACCCAGGGAGAAGGGGGCCTGGGCCCTGTGCTGGACCCAGCCTGGACTCATATTTGGAGGCTGTAGCACAACGAGAGCAAAGGACTCCTGCTCAGCTACATTACAGCCAAGAATTTTACAAAGTGGGAATTTTAGCACTTGGGAGACTCAGCTGGGTGGAGCAGCTCCTATGAAGTGCATGAATTTTACTTTGGATCATCCACGGCTAAAAAGCAAAAACTGCTCTGGCAGCAGCAAGTCAGCAGACCAGACTTCATCTCTGTCACAGAATAATAAAACCACTTTCTCCATGGGAAAACAGTAGTGGGAGAGTTTGCAAGAGGTCATTAATTAATTAATATTTAATTGATTAATTTAACTCCTGCTAACTCGTGTCTATCCTTCTCTAAGGCTGTCAGAGCAGAGCTCAAGTTAACTTTCTGCTGTTCTGAAACTAATTCCTGAAGATTTGACCTGGGATGTGAGTCTTCTATTCAGAGATGTCTGTTTGCCACGCTGAGTCGATATTGTTGGGGTTAATGTCAAATAACTTATAAAGAACAATATTTACTCCTTCTAGAGGTCTCTTAGAGATTAGATAGAAATACAGGTAGGAACCAAAGACAGTTTAAACAGAACCATTGTTTTGAACATCAGTGGAATATTTTGGGCTTCCATTTTCACTGGCTCATAAACAGAGATGGTATACTTAAATATAGACCTGGAATTACATACAATAACTTCTACAGTTTCCTATCCATGGTAACTTCTATGAAGCCATTATAGTCCCCTTGAATGTCTACCCACATGTTTAAAATTCTGTGTTGTCTACCTCCAGGTATTTGCCTGTCATGTTATGTTTTCAAAGCTGTGCTCATGAACGTGTACAAATAAAACCCAGTTAGACTTCTGAGTGGCACAAGTGAAATTGTGACTATTAGGTAGTTTTTTTGGTGGTTTTCTTTTTTTTTTCAGTTTTCACGCACAAGAGTATCGAGTACAGAAGAAATCTGGCCTTTGACATGCATGCATAATAGCTTGTAGCTACAAGAGAGCAGTTTTGAGAAATATCAACTAGTCTGGAACTATGGAAACAATTGATGTGAAACAGGAGTGTAAACAAAGCACAGTGTATGAGATGCTTTCACAGTTTCTGAATGAAGCCAGAGTATGTTCTTCATATAATTTGCAAAAGTTAAGTTTTAGTCAATATATAATCATAACAAAAGGGATGTGAGAGTAGTGTTAATGTCCTGTAATTATTTGGTAGCATACATAACCAATGGATGTATCTTACAACTGCATAAGCTCATCAAATAGCTTAAAGATACAATACAGCAAACTGAGAGGTTTGGAGACCTAAAATTTTATCTCTACTGCATGACAACTTTCTGTCATTTGGCTTGCTTTTTACAAGCTGAAGAAGCTGAATACAAATCCCAAATGTTTACAGCTTCACCTCACTAGAAAGTGTTAAGTGATGTTACTCAAAAAAAAATGCAAAAACAAGTTTTGCCTCTTCTACCATGTCGGAATGTCCTATTTCCTGTAACTATTTTAATGGCCTGTCTGTGCCTAGTCAGAAGAATTAACCTAAAGGTATTTAGGTGCCTTCACCTAAAAAGCAAGCCAAGGCTAATCTGGAACAACTCCCTGAACTGCGAGCACAGTGCAACAGTTTGTGTCTATTAGGAGGAGCACATGGGATCACAGCCAAAACACTCTGCAGACTACTCCCATGGCGCATGAGGAATGGGCTGGGAAGAGATCCAGCTTTCCAAAGGAAGGCTGATAAGTGCAGGGTCAGTTCCTGGCAGGTCAACGGATGGTGGGGAGGAGTTCCAGGAGGCAACTTGCCATGGCTCTTGTATAGCTTGCAGAACAAACGCCAATTCCACTAAGCTTCACAAAGGCCCAAAAAGGCCTTTTAGCTGCCTCAGGCCTGAACAAAACAAACTGGGCTGCCATCATCCTTCTCCACACTATCACCCTTATATCTCCTCAGTGGGGCAACTCTTCACATTCACTTTCAATGCAAGTCAGCCAGTGGTCCTGATTTCACATGGTTTGTAATGTTCCAAGGCTCTCAGCAAGCCCAGCGAGCTTGATGCATTAACACCATGTGCAAGCAACCTAATAATCAGCAAAATCAAAAGCAGCGATAAAAATACTAAAGAGCTTAATTTGGAGTTTAATTCCCCTGCAGGTGACTGTTGGTACAGGAATGCTATCAGACAGCTTACTCACTCAGGTAAATAACCATTCATCATCGCAACGGGATTTCACCTCACCACGATCTGACAGCAGCACAGCAGACTGTCACACTGCTGAGAGCCCATCTCCTGCTGTTGCATCATGAGCAAACACTTGGCAGCTGAAGCCATATGTGACTTCATGACTTTGTTCCTGAAGAACAATGCTGCTTAGTTTTGTCGCGGCCCCAACAACTCTCTTCTGCACAAGGCTGATGAGAAAAATCCAAGGCCAGCTCCCTGATTATACCAGCTCATTCCCAGAAATTCGAAGAAGAAATCTCAGCTCCGTGGGACTCAGGAAATCTTTACCCAAAATGTTCAGCATTTCAAAGCAAAGCATGACTTTTGCAGGTGGCTTCTGTGGGAGGAAAGTTACATCAGTGGTGAAGACATCGTTCAGAAAGCTCTCCACTGTCCCCTGGGAATTGCTAAGCTCACTTTTATATCTCTTATATATAGAAATCAAGAGGCAAGTAGAATAAAAGTAAAAACTCAGCTTGAAAGCCCAAAGAGTGAAATCTATTGAAATATTAAGCAAGCCTCCTCTTTCCTCGGGCCAAACTCATCCATTAACCTGAAGCAGCCTTCAGCTGAGACATGCCTTTCATTCCCATGCTGTTTCCAACAGTGTTTTGCATTTTCATCTCTGTGGCACATTTGATACTATGAAATGGCAAAAAGTAGTTACCAGTCCATAACAAAAGGTTACTGCCCCACTTTCCCAATACTCCCCTGCTCAGTCGCTGACAACCTCTGTATCTGAATGGGTCAGTGTCTCATTACCATGTACTAAAGGTCAAAAAAGGAGAAACACAGATGTTTAAATTCTGAGAGTATTAGTAGAAAAAAATCATATGAATCTTTGTTAAGAGAAAACAGTGGTGCTCTAGAGGAGCCAGGTAAGGCCCACAAGAAAAAGTCAGAGGAGATTATATAACATTCAATATTACACAAGATTTCTAATGGGGAGAAAAGTTTTACTTCTACAGTCATATCTCGTCACAGAGATGATGGGTTTACTAGACAGCAAGGCCTTGTGGTGATCATACTGTGAAAAACAAGCAAGGCCAATCTATGTGTAAGTTTCCAGTTTCTTCTGCACCTGAAGGAGCAAATGGCGTTGAAGAAAGCTGGGGTTTTATTTGGTGCAGGAATCCAGTCCGTGAGGCAGCACTGGGAACAATACAAGAAAGCACCATTTATTTCAATTACGTCTTATCACTGAAGTCATATAAATTACCTGACAGACATTACATGAAAAAAAAAAAAAAAGTTCTAGCAACCTCAGTAGACAAGCCAAAAGGTAAATGTCAATATTGACAGAAGAATGGTTTTCAGAGTATTACAATTAGGTTAAGTAATGTCATCATAAACTTGCTTGCACATTTGAGTGTAAAAGTTGTTATATATATATATATGTGCATATATACGTAGGGTTTTAGTTATATGAAAATTTACCACAAGGAAATCTAGTTTTGTCAGCTGATGACAGTACCAAAGAAAGATAACACCACGGATACTATAACCATGGTTTGTGTGTGTCTATGTTTCAAATAGATAACCTCAAGTAATTAGAGTTCTTCAAGCTGAAATAGCCAAATGTACATTCACTTGGGGAAATAGATGTTTCCTATTATCCACAGCCATGAGATTTCCATGATGTAGTACCTGTAGGAGAGAACCTGCCCAGTTCCTCACCATACTGAACACGTAAATAAACTCTGAGCAATTTCAGTCCCTTGTCATTAAAAAAACCCAACCAAACAAACAAAAAAAACTGAACAAAAAAACCCAACCAACCAAAAAAAACCAAAAACCAAAACCAAAAACAAGAACAAAAAACACTAATAAAAATATTTTCCTGTCTGAACCCAGACAGAAAGAAATCAAGATAAGAAATAAAAGTATATACAGACTACAGAGTTTGAGGTTATTGAAAAATAAATACTTTCTCAGTCCTTTGATGTAACACTGCAAATATTCATTCTTCTGGCAGCAATTCCTGGCGTCTCACAGATAAGCTGCCACCACAAAATAATCACCACTTGATAAAACACAGTATCAGTAAAGCCATCCTCTGTGGCCTGAGTTCACATGACATGCTCTAGTGGGAGCAGAAAACTCCACCTTGGTACCTCACAACCAGTTTGGGAATAACTCTCCCTTTAGATTTTCTCTGCATGCAGGTGCTATTCCTCTGGACCTGACAGCATCAACATAAGTGAACTGGTGAATGAAGAGTCTGATCCTATCAACACAAGAAAAGAAGAAACAAACAAACAAACAAAAGGCAAGAAATCTGAACTGAGCTGTGAAAGTGGGCATCCAGACGCTTCCTTCTCTGCAGAGCCAGCTATCCCAAACCTGAAAGTGCAGGTGGAAATCTTGGGATTTCCCAAGCTGAAAACAAGATCCCTTCCTCCTAGTAGAAAAAAAGTTCT
This sequence comes from Manacus vitellinus, assembly GCF_001715985.3. NCBI lineage: Eukaryota > Metazoa > Chordata > Aves > Passeriformes > Pipridae > Manacus > Manacus vitellinus. The sequence continues at coordinate 15,995,837 of NW_021940917.1, forward strand.
ACTCCTGAAAATCCCTTCCCTTCTGAGCCACAGGCCCAGGCTGTAAAGCACCTGAAGACAAAAAAGTTCATTTATTTCTGCAAAAGACATGTGTGAGGACACTCCTGAAAAGAGCCAGTGTGAGCGTGGGTGACTGATCCATGTAATGAAGGAAAGCCCAGAGGAGATAGGCAAGAATGATGTGCTGAGGGAAGAATGTAAGGAAAAACAACAAATTGTCATAAAGGAAGATGAAATTATCTCAGTACAAGGGGGACTGGACAGTAACCTTTGCTTTAGGAATACAGCTGCATCATTCAGTCACTGGATTGCATAAACAACCTTCCCTGAATAGTTAGTCAAGAGTAATGTTTTCCTGAGCTAGCCAGACCAGCGTGGGAGGGTAGTCTGTATGTGACTCAGCCCAACAAAAAGCCTAAAAACCAAACAACTCACAAAATCACTCGGAAACAAACAACTGGCTTGATCTGGGTTCAACCTGCAGGTTCCTTCCCAGAAAGTGGGGGGGACACAGTGCCATGATGGCAAACATTTAGAAACCAGCAATGGTAATTTGCACAGTACATTTGTACTGTGATTTTGCTGTGTATTGCAATTGCTGTATTTGTGCTTGTGCTGCAGTTTTGGTATACTGCTGTATCATTCTGCTAAAACAAAGCCCTGGATACATCTACGAGAACTTGGTTGGAGAATACTGGACTGTGGCTGAGGGACGCAACATGAGTCCAAGGCAAAAGAAGAAACGATCACTGGAGACAAGAACTCCTCCTTCTTCTGGATTACCTGTCATTGAATTGAAGATTTCCCAGTAGGAAGTCACAACGTCTTTCACAGCCTCAAATACCAGAGCACTGATTCTTATATAGATGACTAGGATAGCCACACACCCTGAATAGTTAATGGTCACATCCAGTGAAACCTGAAAAGAAACGAGGACCCTGCCTGATCTGCTCAAGTCCTTCATGAGTTCAAAACCAAACCAAAACAGAACAAACGAACGAACCCCACCCTAATGATTGGCCAGATGGTGTTGTCCATACTCCTCCCTGACCAAGAGACCAGTAGAACCAATTGAGAGGCAGAGGACAATCACTTTGTTCTAGAGGTTGCAGGAATGTGTGAGCCCAGGCCTTGCAACCTATTGTCCTTGTACAATAGGATGAGACAGCTACAGGAGAATCAATAGATCATTTCACACAACAAAAGGCTTGATAGTCAATGCTACATGAACTAATAGTGGAAATACTTAATTATTGCAATAATGTAATTACGACAATGTAATATAACTATTCTCAAGAGGGGTACTTGAGGATTTCCTTCTCAGTAACCTATTTAAATGTTTTCTTTAACTTAGGAGTATTTAAGATGACATTCCTTGGCAACTGTTTCAAGTTATTCATAGCGGATTATACAGCAACTTTGCAACACTTTTTTTTTCCCCCCCATTTTTACCTGTTTCTGCCTATGTAACACTGTAATTGGGCCTTCTTTCCATTTTGCACAATAAAATGCTGCAGTTCCATCAGAGATGTCTGTACAAAGATAAAATTTCCATTGAAAGCATTGAACAAACACAAAGGGAGATCTCTAAGAGCAGTTGCTGTCACACTTTTGAGTCATGTATCCTGTTTTTCTCTTTCTCATTTATAAACAAATCATTATCGTGGCAAAGTATGGTAAATAACCTGCTGTGCTTAAAACAGCAGGAGTTACATACCTGAACTTGCAGTCATCAACATGCTTCAGCAGACTGTGTTTTGGTTGTTAAAATAGCTCAAAAAACCCCCTTCCACCCTGCCAAAGCCACCTGATGAAGGTGTAAGCTGATGGGAAACGGAGAAAGCCAATAGATTAAAATCTAAAACAGGTCTCAGGAAAGAAAGAAAGCAAAAGGGTAACTAGGAATAACTGCATGAGTCCAGAAAAGCATGTAACAGGAGAAGTCTTCTGAAAAGTATTTAGAAACTGTTGTGGTTTTAGTTTTACCAAAGCAACTGCTTTGTTTTCCTTCTTCCTGAGTTCAAACTGGGATTTGCTTTGCACTTTCTTCAGCTTCAAGAGAACTCCTTCAAAATTCCCACAGGGTGCCCATACCCCAAACTCTAAGCAGAGCTGAAGGAAAATGAAATCCTAGGAAGACAGAAGATTTCTTGGACATTTTATTTTCATTAATTTGCTGCTAGTTATTAAGACCATGCTAGTGATAACATAGACAAGATGGTAACTGGAAACACAGAAGAAAAAAGGCCAGTGAAAAGTTACTCCCTCAGTAGGACAAGAAGTAATACAAGTATTTAGCTATTTATTTTTTCCCCATAAAACATACCTGTGGATTTGAACTGTCCCAGTTAGACAGGGAAATCTCATACTTTGCAGAAGTGCAAGGAGGAAAAAAAAGCAAACATTTCATAAGTCAGATACCATGTCATAGCAAAACGAAAATTGGGGCAACAGGGGGAAGCCAAAACTTCTCTTTTTAGAACTGGTTCCAATTCCTACCTGTTGAAGCATCAGCCCATTTCAAAACAAATCTCTCTTTCCATAATTTAAGGGTGGGGCATTTTTGCCTATTCTGCTACTTTCTAACTTCATTGAATTGTTTGCTTTATAAAATAGGCTTCAGTGAAATGCATTTAAACAAATTGCCAGCTACTTCATATGAGCACAACTGAACAACTATATGCCATTCTACAATTCCCATCTCTGCTTTTTAACTTCCAATCATGTTTTTTCAGAGAAGTTTCCAAAATTTCTGCTATTGTGCAGGTACTAGTTGTGGCCAATGCAAACAGTAAGTGATGCAGACCTCTTTTACAGATGATTGTGTGGATGTAACAGATCCCACTTGAAAAAAGAAGAGGAAATTTTAACACATGCTGGGGAAACACATTGTGCTTATTAGCCAGAATACTTTTCCTAGCCTGGCCAGTAGCAGACAGCCTTCATCTTCTCTTTCTATATTGCTACCAAACAAGAGACATTGTGGTATAGAGAGGAATAGGGTGCAGTGCATGAAAGGTCAACCACTGAAAGACAATTAGTTGTTTTTGTGCCAGCCTTTCCTCCCTTACTTCAGAGTTCTGTGATACTGAGAGCTCTCATGGGTCTAGTAAAGTCCACACCTAGCCCTAACATGACTGCATCAGCAGTTAACAAGACTTTTTATTAAAGGGAAAAAAATAAAAAGCTCCTGCAGGAGAAATCCAAGCCCATTGTGAGAATGGACTGCATCTGTTCTTTGAAAAATCCTCTGGTAATAAGAAAGGAAGCCAGTAACTGTGCAGCAGTCCCCTCTTCAATCTGGTACTTCTGAAAAGCTCCAGGGGAGAAATAATCATCCCTCTCAATGGGGTAAACATCTACTTCAGTCAGCTATTAAACCAATTTCACCAACACAAAAAGCTTAAACACACAAGAACTCCACACACCAGCCACCTATCAGCACACCTAAATTTACCTTGCAGACTTAATTTTGTTGTGCTGCTTTCCTGGAGGGTTATGAAGCTAAAATATCTGAAGGAAGGGCTGAGCAAGTACAGCAGCCAGAGCATAACAGGGCGGGGGAAAACAGGGATCCCTGGCCAGAGTGGAAGGAAACAGTGCTGAACATTAAGAATATGAAGTTACTCTAATATTTTTCAGAAGCAGCTGACATAAGGCAACAACTTATTGCGCCCAGAGGAGAGGATTTATTTCTCATCATTACCCGCTCTTGGCCATAGTCTTTCCCTCCTATCAGATGTGGTACTGCTGACCCTCCTCTGCCACGAGCCAAACCTGCTGCTTTAGTGAGCTGAAGTGCCCCACAGAAGAGTGCAACCAGCACCAGAACTGGTTGGCATAAGAAGGGTGATAGTGGGAGTACCCAACTCCATGTCAGGGGCAGAGGCCATGGGGGTGTGGCACTGCAACAACCCACCACGCCTCAGGAATTCACACTTGAAATTCCTGTAGAGTAAGAAGAGAGGGTTATTTTGCAGAGAAAACAGATGCAATCTGCTATCTGGTCACACATGCCAACAGCATGGCAACAGTTGTTGAAATGTCTTTTCCTCGTCACTTTTGAATTTCAGCAATTTCAAGTTTATTTTAAGCATAAAGTGTAACAGCAACAAGATTTTGGAACTCTGTGAGAAAAACCCAGCTAAACCAGGAACTACTAGGAAAAAAAAAGAAAAAAAAAAAGGCAAAATGTCAATACAGTTTTGGCAAAATCCTGGGAAAGAGAAAAAAAAGAGAGTAATTAAAAATCTCACACGTCATTTGGTTTTTTTTAAATTTTTAATCAGGTATAATAAATGTACACAAATGGAAGCATCAGTATTTTTGTTCACTTTAACTGCATGAAATGGCAGGGAAAATAGACACATGGCATGAGTGAGGTCAGAAGTTTCAAGACTGGTTTGAAACATTTCAAAATGTCGTGCTAACAGGATATTAAGGGAGGCTCTTAAAGCCATCATGAACAAGGCTTGTTCAGCATCAGAACTAGAATCCACACAGCACATAAGTTTGATGTAGACTGAGAAAAGCAATCTTCCTCACATCTAGTTCATCCAGGAATTTCAGCTGTAAGGATTACAATAGGGTTAGCAAGATGCCTTTTTCTCTGATTTTGAATGAATTAATTGACTACATACATTATTAGAAAGTAAGTGCAAACTGCTGCACCACTTTGTCATGCTAAACTCTTTCTAGGAGTCTTAATAAGGCTGAAGGAGAGGCAGCAGCATTTGAGATGTTATAAACCAGTCTAGCACCAAGCAACTCCAAAGTCTAATTCCCTAATTGCCCTTTGGTGGATGCCTATTGGGGAGTGAAAAAAAAAACCAAAAGAAAGAAAACCACAGTATATTGCAGAGCCAGTCACAAATATCTGACTCCCTGGATAAGGAAAAAACTTTCACCTCCTGAAGCTACACAGGGTTCACATGTGACTTTAAGTGCAACAATTTAAAACCAGGGTAATACTCTACCCATTACAGTGCTTATGGGAACATGACAATACAACATACTGGGGACTGTATATTACCAGGCTACTTTTGCAAAGCAGTCACCATGAACAGTACTTTGCCCTCCTGATCCTGTCAACAGTTCAGCAACATACACGTTCAGTTCAGCCCTCCACTTCACAAAAGCTGCTTCCACAGCTCTCCGCCCTCAAAACTCACACGTGTTGAACAGCTATTCCAAAAGACGAGGTTCATTTACATACCTCACCCAAAGGGATCCAGGAATTAGACTTTTCACAGTGCTTCAAATGCATAGCAAACTGAGGTTGGAAGTTTTCCCAGACTGAAATGTGTATCTTAGCTATCTTTCTGCAGCACTTGTTAAAAAACTTGCAGATGTTGTTAGCTGACCTAATTCCGCTCTAAAAATCAGTGAAAATTACTTACTGGGGGATTACCAAAGCCTACGTTAAATGCCTTGACAAAGCACCAGGTGTACAACCACCTCAACTTCACTCTCAGCCAGATTCAATCTCCATTCCCTTTAAGCATAAGACAGACATTGTAAAAAAAAAAAAAAAATTTCTAGGTGTATTCAACCTTGCATCCTTTCCTTCTGCAAAACAATTCAGATTTTGTAAATTCACTGCATATTCTAATTCTGAGATGTGTGCATCTTCAATGTATTAAAAGTGTATCAAACTGAAACGACAGCTAAGAAAAAATATTACCTCATTTGTATGACTGCATACTTACTGTTTTAGAATTCTGGAGACTCTTACATACAGAATTAGAAAGAATTTAGGTTTTAAACTAAATTTCTTGGCCTGCCAAAGTGAAAAGTGATGTTCGTGACTCCTAGGCAGGCACTTCTACAACTTCAAAACAGTCATTAGGCAGAATCACATAGCCTTTTCCTGCCAGTATGTCTTTTTCCTTCTGAAACTGAACGACCTCTCTCAGTTTTTCAATCTGTCTTTCCTGACGTCTGCATCGCTGCTGCGCCGTCTTGAGCTTCTTCCGCAGTTTTTCAACTTGTTCCTCCAGCTGCTGAATTCTTTTTCGCTGGTGGACTGTGTCCTCTACGGTATAGTTATGGTCACAAAAAACGGCGAGGTTGCTAGGGGTCTGGAGAGGAGGCATCAGTAATCCAATACTCGGGTCTACAAACCTGGCATCTATCTGGGGCAAATGGAAGGGAGTCGATGGAGGTGGTGGCAGCACCGGAGCTGCTGGCGGTGGCGGTGGCGGGAGGCGGCGGCGGCGGCGGCGGTAAGCGGGAGGTGGCAGTGGATCTTCCGGCTGTTCTGCAAATTCTTCAGACTAGAAAGAACGAGAGGGGAAAAAAAAAGTACGTTTTCAGGTTTAAGGCTGTTTGCAACGCAACTCCCTCGCTATACGGCCTCGGAATGACATAAACAAGTAGGATTTAAATTAATAAAATAAATTCCAAAGCCTACCCTTTCAAAGCTGAGAGAAAGTTCTGGGCCTGCCTTGTCTGGCTTCTCAACTGGAGATATTTTTAAGCAGCTTCATTTTAAGGGCTCTTTGAAACTCAAGCCCTTGATGTCTCAAACAAATCAAAAACTGAATAATGTAGCAATTACTCTTACTTGAAGACTTAGGTCAAATAGTATCCACAGTTAGCTAAGAAGCAAGAACACAGGCTGCAGTTCCATGAAACGGAGTTCAGAGAACCTAGTAACTCAATGCTACTACCCATTCCCCTTTGTCCCTCCTCCTTTCTGCTGCATCTTACCACTACATAATTGAACCTATCAGCTAACTTCATCAAAAACACAGTAGAAGCTGAGGTAGAACAAGGGTCAGCTACTAAGGGAGCAGAAAGGTGGACACAGCAAGGCCTGTGTTCTCAACAACTGGAAGGGACTCTGTCACTGGTTTTGGGCTCTGGGTTTGGTTTCAAGAGACAGGATGAGCCAAAATAAACAGCTCGTTCAACAGCAAAGCAGGCCTCTCATCCTCGGTAGCTGCTGAGATGACAGAAAGCTATTCATTCTGCCACCATCACTGCAGAAAATATTCTGTCCATTTCTAAAAGTCAAAGCAATGCAATACCAGGTATAACCCACACCTGCCCTAATACGTGGAAAAGCTGAGAATCACAGATTTATAGAATGGTTTGGTTTGGAAGGGACCCTAAAGATCACCCAGTTTCAAGTCCCCTCTGCCATGGGCAGGGACACCTTCCACTAGACCAGGTTGCTCAAAGCCACATCCTACCTGGCCTTGGAACACTTCCACAGACGGGGCACCCACAGCTTCTCTGGGCAACCTGTTCCTCACCAGCTTCACAACAGAAAATTTTTACCTAATATCTAATCTAAACCTGCCCTCTTTCAGTTTAAGGCCACTCTCCCTTGGCCTGTCACTACATGCCCTTGTAGAAAGACCTTTTTCAGCCTTTTTGTAGGCCCCCTTTAGGTACTAGAAGGTTGCTATGAGGTCTCCATGCAACCTTCTATTCTTCAGGATGAACAGTCCCAACTTTCTCAGCCTGTCTTTGTAGGAGAGGTGCTCCATCCCTCTGACCATCTTTGTGGCCTCCTCTGGACTCACTCTAACAGGTCCACACCCTACTTATGTTGCAGGGCCCCAGAGCTGAATGCAGTGTGCCAGGTGGGGTCTCACCAGAGCATAGCAGAGGGGCAGAATCACCTCTCTCACCCTGCTGTCCACACTGCTTTGGATGCAGCCCGGGATACAGCTGCTCTGTGAGCACACACTGCCCAGTCACGTGGAGAAACAGGACTGCACGGCTTGCAGATGGGATGGAGAAGGGAGAAGCACAGTTCTCCCTTTTGGCAGCAGCAAAATATCAATTGGCTCAACTCCACTGCAGCTTTTTTCGCAGACAAAACTGCAGCTTTTATCACGTTTTTCTTGATAGGTTCACTTGTACAGTTCAGGACAACACAGATCCCTCACCACTTGAGTTTAGGACAGAGCAGAGAACCAGATTTTTCCTTCCCCAGAGGAATGCGGCATAATTCAGAAATGCTTCTGTGCTCATGATGACTAAAAAAGCACTGTTGAAACAAAAGAGCTTGCATGTTTCCTGTTAAAAAGAAAGCTTAAGACATTCTCAGCGAAAGAGGCACTGTAACAATTTTCTACCTACCCACCTGTTGCCAATATTACTATTACACAGAAAAGCTTAAGGACAGGGAAAATGTTGATTTTAAGACTTGACAATCCTCACCATCTAAATATCAAATTCATTAGATTTGAAGGTCATGTCATTAACTTCCTTGACTTAAGGCAACAATATTTGATATTTGGGGGTCTACCTATCCCTCATAAGAACTACAACACCTGGCAGACAGCAACTGAAAAGGCAGATTGGCGACTGGTAATGAAGGGAAGTTTCACACACACTCAAATATAACTGATCACACAAAAGCACAAAACCAGCCAACCAACTACCAGTCTTATTTCTCAGCTATAAGAAACTGCTGCTGTTAGCCTATCTAATTCACTCATGAATATTCCAAAGAGCTTGACCCTACCAGCTGTCCCTATCATGTTTTTCTACTAAAAAAAATACAAAGTGAAGATGTAACTGGCAAAGAGAAATTCATTCGTGATGGAAACAAAACCAAAAATCATATAATTGCTGGACTGCTGAATTCACACAGAGACTTTTATTTGCAGCTACTGAGCACAGGCTACCTCTATAAATATGTTACTATTGTCAAAATGTATCACAGAGAACAGCTGGCATCCCCGAGACATCAGGGAATTCTAATTACTTCTTACAGCCAATAAATGGTTTTACTAAGACATAAGAAAGAGAAAGTATACCAAACTACATAGTGCCAAAGATAAAAACCTGTACTTCAAAATCAGTGTGGATTCAATTCCAAAACAACCACTATTGTTCTTTGTTCCTACATTCTTACTTGAAGATATGTGGCAGTTAATTTAAAGTCCCATGACACAAATAGGAATAGAACTAAATCCTTCATAATTAAAAGGCACATCACTGTAGATCCAGGCATGACAATGAAATTGGGAACATGGTTCACTACTAATCCTGCTACACCAACTGCACTTTTGCAGATTATCCTGTACACCCACTCAGCTTTCAGACTGTGAAAAAATTTGCAACTATTTTACACACAACAAAGAAAATGTGTTTATTACAGATAAGCAGGGAAGCGTAATCAAACAAAAAACACAGCCATATTTACCTGTAAATTGCCTGTCTCCTTAAATGCATTCTGTTTATATTCTCTTATCTTTTATTAGCCACTTTTCATTTTTCAAATACATGGCCATTTAATTTCTGCATCAATCCAACATTGTATATAAGAGAAAAGTCTGAGTTCTCCTCTGTGCACTTCATCCCATCACATGCTGTTGCTCCCTAGACCTATTGTATTTACCATTCTCTCCTTTGCCACTTCCTCAATGGTAGAGTGACAAGAGATCAAATATTTTATATCCTTTCTAGGAGTTAAGAATCAATCTTTCCCATCCTTGTTTTGCAGTTTTTTGCAGCTATCAAGAAGGAAGAACTCATAAGTGACTTGCATCTCGTGGTAAACTGCTTTTGTGGCACAGTGAAGGGAATAACACTCCTCACAGGAGACTCTACCATTAGAAGTCAGGGACCAGTCTGGCTTTTGATCACAAGCTTAAGGCAAGACAGAGGTGATTTCAGGACAGACAGATAGTAGATGCAGGTAAGGTTCTGCCCTTCTGTTTGTACCTCACTTTAACTCTACAAATCCAGAGGACAGAGCCCTTTTGAGGGGACAGTTAACTTTGTTAATTAACATCATCGTCTCTTCAATGCTAGCAGCAGCCATCAGCCATGGTGTGAGCACTACTGAAGGCTCTCTCTAACTCCAGATACAGCAGAAATACTGCTGAACAACCTAACTACAGGGTAATATCTTCTTACTTTGCTGCCGTTCCACTCAATTCAGCATCCGCGTGCTGAACGGGCACACGAGCTGCTCAGAGCTACCGCCTGCCTGTACAGCCTCTCCTGCTCCACAGCCTGGGACAGCCCACACCTCTGCTCTCGCTAGCGCCAACGAGAACAGCTGTGGGTTAAGTTTCGGCCACTATAGCCCTCCTGGTGTCCTTAGGCACACAGGCTCAGCATCCTTCCCAGCCTGCATCCTCTCCCCGCCTGCTGCCCTGCCGCGCTGAGACACACCCGCGCTCCGGCACCTGCGGCCGCTCGGGGTTTACCTTTTCACCGGGTTCAGTGTAACAAAATATTGTGGGCACCGCATTCTCCTTTAGGAGCTTGTTATTGCATTCCCTCTTAAAGCAATCGGGGGTGAAGTGTTCTGAGCAAATGCTGCTGTACTTGGTCGGCTTGAAGTTTTTCCTCTTAACAGCGGCTTCCCACTTCTTGCAAAGATCGGGTCTCGTAAGAGGAAACCTGCAAGTAAGAGGCACTTTCAGCCTTTCTGGAAAGCTTTGTCAGGCGGGGGGGGTCATG
>NW_021940917.1:16007513-16009929 GCF_001715985.3 Manacus vitellinus
GAAGAAGTTGGCGCTGTGAGCCCCGCGGGAGGTTCTGACTGCCTTCGGGAAAAACAAACAAACAAACAAACAAACAAACAAACAAAAACCTAAAACAAAACCAAATCAGGCTAACAAAAAGAAAAGGAAAAAAACCCAAAAACAAAACCAAAAACAAACAAAACAAACAAACAAACAACAACAAAAAAAAAAGGAGAAAAAAAAAGTGGAGGCAGGGAGAGAGCAAAAGAAAACAACACAAAGACCACATAACACATAGTTGCATTAAGGATGTGTAAAACAGTTCCATGTCACTCACCCAGACTTGTTTTGCAGGTATATCAGCAAATACTAGATAGAGATCTCAATAAATCGATCTGTTGTTACAAATAATTTTATTTTGAGCAGCTTCAACATGTTATCATTCTGTAGGCTCACCTTCCAACTCTGCATTAGATCAGGGAACAAGACCATCCTACATAAGTGATAAAGAGTTTTCGTACAGAACTGGAAAATGAACCTCCCTTTATTGTCACCCAAGTATGTGTCACATCTTATCTGGAAATTCTCTGACAATGACCCTAGACCCAAGTCAATGTCCACAGCTTTTTCTCGGACCCCACCCAGGTCATCATTTTCTCCTCAGCCTACTTTTCCCCTCTGCCCTTGCTTTGTAAGGGAAAGAAGAGAAGGTGTACTGGCTTGAGCTTGGAGGCTGTGGCTTGTCTGCCTAGACAGCCCTCTTTGCCTGGCTAAGGGAAGGCACCAGTCAGTGCCATTTGCTCACCCAGGAATATGACAGCAAAGCTGGTAGAGCAAACAGCCTCACCAATACTTCCACAAAGCCACTCACATTAGCTGTTTTCAGTACTCAGTGCTGGCTGAGCGTTGCTAGCTCTGCTCCTCTCTTGCTAGGTCAGCCAAGAGACAAGGAAACAAAAATAAGCTCTTTCTAGCACCACCTTCCACACCAAGAAAAACATGTTTACTCCTCCCCATCCATGTGAACGCTTCTGTTTCAGGTCTTTGCCTGATGGCTTTATTCTTCCTGGAGTCCTGCTGCTGCCAGTTTTCAGGGCAGCGACTCTGCCACAGCCTCATGGACCAGCAGAGCTGGACTACCCAAGGCAAAATGAGTTTGGGGTGGCCAAAGCCAATGCCAGGTTCACCAGCCTGGGCAGAGTCCTACAGCAGGGCAGGGCAGACAGCACTGATTGGACCCACGGACGCACCCAGACGAGGCGACGTGATGAACCATGTACGAGGTCCAGTATCACTGCGAGGTAGTTCAGGAACGATCAGCAGGAGATGGTGCCAGGAATAGAACTGGAAACACAGGTCCAAGGTTCACCCAGGAGATGGGGCTGGAGAGAGGAACTCCTGTAACATAACTGGGCAGGGACTGAAGGTGCTGGACTGAGACGAAATGGAGCTCCTGCCCCATGGGTAGGGTGTGTAACTGGGGCCCCAAAAGTACTTGTGTAAAGGTCATCGAGGCCTAGTTAGCAAACCTAAACTCCAGTTCTCCTAAGCATATCAAGTGGGATTCTGAGGCAAAGTCCTTCCAGACTTGACAGCAGTGTCTCTGCCTCCTGCCCCACTTCTGGAGCCAGCCTAGGAACAGCAGAGGTGCAGTGTGGCCATGCAGGCCATGGGGCTAACAGCAGAGTTCAGGAGCTTCACCAGCTCCTGGGGGAAGAGGCACTTAGACAATGTGTAGGGAGGAAATGTGTGGGAAGAAAGCATGACTAGATTGCAGAAGAGTGATGCCTAACTGAGGGGATGCTTGGGGTCCCACCACAGATCCAGTGAATGTGTAGATGAGCCACCAAGGCACTCGGTCAGCAAACTGATTTTGAAGACTTAAATGAGAGATTTCAGTAGCTCTGTCAGAATCACACTGGTATACTGAAGCAAAAGGGATTTATAAAAAACTGGGTGCAAGGAAATTTCCTCATCCTATAAGAATTTCAGGGACTTGCAGAGAGGCAGAGGCAATTGTCTCAAGTAAAGATAATAAATACCACCTCCAAACTAAAACCCTTTTTTTTTACATTTCAGTAAGGTTAAAAATGTTGGAAATATGTATAGGCTGTTTCAAACCCTTTCTCTTAACCAATTTTTTCAGAGGAAAACTGCATCAAATCCACCCTCTTCTTCCAAGCAACTTTTGGTTTGACAAGTCAGCATGTTTCCTGATGGCCAAGTGTTTGCCTGGCAGACTCCGACGCTCGCGTTGTCGCGAGTCGTTAACCCTCGACACCTGCACTATCCTGTGCCCATCCATCACAGTCGCAACTCAAGAGCACCTGCCCACAACAGCCGCCACGCGTGGCCCTTGCTCGCTTTCCTCCCGCAGGATCCGTGCCGCGGCTGGAGCGATGCCCCCGAGGACCCCCACTGCCCGCACGAAGGCCCCGGCGGCAACTCCTCTCCC
>NW_021940917.1:16011677-16228357 GCF_001715985.3 Manacus vitellinus
TTATTATTATTAATTATTATTATTTATTTGCGCCCGGAGAAGGCGTTTTTGCGGGAGCCGGGTGTTGCTAAGCGTTTCCCGAGATCTGTAGATGTCGCATTCAGCAGCGAGGGTCTCCGTGGGTGGTTCTGGGGCAGGTGGTTATTTTTCAGTGAAGTACTTGAGGTCTGTAGAGATTTCGGAAAATAAGAAAATTACTGTTTACAGAAAGATTCAACTTTATTTTCATGGGGGATATAAAACGTGTGTTTCCTAATACACCTTACTGAACTGTATAGCAATGGATAAGCTTTTCAAACTTAAAAAAAATAGCCAGAATCATACCTTTTGAAAAGATGTGCGTGTGTATATATATATTTAAAACATAATATGGCTATGTATATTTTCTTGGTATTGATAAAGAACTTTTTTTAAAATACTGTCTTTCTCTAGAGCTTTAATTTGCCATTGAGAGTTAAGACAGCTGTGTGGGTGCTCTCGCACTTACATGGCTTTGATTTTAAAATCGAACCCTGGAGGGAAGTGATTTTTGTTGTAAATCTTAAGCAGGATGAAATGCATTGCTGACTCAGTCATATGAAAATACTTTTCTAAACTGTATGCTCCATATTTCTTCTGCCAGTGAAAACTTGGGGCATTGATAGTTATTTATTGAAACTTGAACACTTTTGGACGTTGCCTAGACCTTATTTTTCTAGATAACACGTTAGCAGAGAAAATGGTTACTTTGGCAAAAAGAGCTTTACCTTTTTTTCCCTTCACTGTGTACATTCCAGTTGTGTTTGCTCTTTACTCAGTATAGTAACCATTCAGTGCTATACAGAAAAGGGCTCAGGTTTGGGGTGGGTTAGCTGTAAAGGTGATAATTCCATTGTATTCTGTTTGAATAAATCACAGAAATATTATGGAGAAGTAGATTTATTTTTCAGTAGAAATCTGTGTATCTTGCTTCTTGGTCTACTTTGTTCTAAAGAAACTTTCTGCAATACTCTAGAGACAGAAAGAGCACTAGAATGTGAAATGTTTTTCTGGTTGGCAAGAATTGGTGTGATTTATTTCTTTGTCAAGAATTTACTAGTAGGAGAGTATAGCAAAGGAACTGTTTCCTCTGATTAGACATAATCCTCAATAAGTTTTTGAAAGCTTTAGGTCCCTTGCTCGGTACCAATGCCTACCTTGCTTCTGCTGCACCTTTTTATTTTGAGCATAGCCGCTACCGCAGCGCTGCCGAGCCCTGTACAGGCGTGGTGCAGTGGGAAGGGTCTGTCGGAGTGTGACGGTCACCCCCACCAGAAGCCCCTCGGTGCAGAGGCCGCGGGCTGGCCCCGCCGCTGGGGGAGGGCAGGGCTTCTCCTGAGCAGATCCAGCTGCAGCGCGGGGCCCTCTCCCCTCGTTGAAACTGTGCTTAAAAACTCTGCTTTAACTCAGAGGCAAATCTTACGTGGGGATATGTGTCTGTGCCAGCTGGTGAAAATGGGGAATTGTGTGAGGAGCCAAGGGGGCATAGACGTCTTTATGTGTACAGCAATTGCTCAGATCCCTTAAAGCCACTCAGGAGCTGGTAAACACCTCTTAACTTCTTCGGAAGGCTGCACTTGATGATTTGAAATTCAAGAAGAGAGGGATAGACTCACATTTTTTCATGCTTTTATCGGGGATACGTGAGTGCTATCTGTTCAGAAATTTGAGCTGCAGCAATCAAGTGTATGAGCTTTTCCTCTTAGTGCATAGTCGTTCCTGGCACGTGTGAAATGACATGACAATGCATAGTAATTGTGTTATTGTAGCCGAGATGCTCTGAGGATATTTCTTTTCTTAATGCATATGCAAATTAGGTAGAAGCCATATTAATCATTGTATAACTGTTTAATCATGTCACCAGAGCCTTTTTCGGTGGTTGAAGTGATGCCTGTAACAGTACCTTCTGCTCTTAGAGTTACTAATGAGCAGATAAAACAATATTTTGATCTTAGCACAGGTTTAAAGACTTCTTAAGGGCATCCTGAACCATACAGCATGCAATCTGTAGCACTTCCTGTTATATAATAACGGGGCGAAAAATACGGTTTTTACTTTCTGGTAGTCCTCACCCTCTGTCTGCAAAGATGCTTCAAGACTGGAGAAACTGATAAAGATTTTTTCTTTCCTCCCACCCTTAACATGCTTTCCCTAGTGAGAGAGGCAATGCTGCCTGGGAGATGTGAGATGCTTTACTGTAGATGTAGCAAGGCGTGGATTTTTTTTAAGGAATCCTGGAAAAAATCGTAAAAAATTACACTGCTGTTTTGGTCCTTGTGTTTGTAAATGAGTGCAGGGCGAGGTAAAGCTCTTGTGGTAGCACACAGGACAAATGCAGCCGTGCAGTATTTGTTCTTTACTTATTTTATCATTTATGGTCATAATAAATTAGCAATATGCAAGCGGAAGTGAGGGATCCATAAGACACAATAAATCACTGCAATTCCCACTCACAGGCAGGGCTATAATGGGCTGTAGTCTAGGAGGATTGTAAAGAGCTCCCCCTTCTCAGCATGGTAGTGTTTAAGCTGGGAACCACCCCACATCACCTCGCTCCCGTTTGAACTTTCTGCAAGAGCAGTCTCACGCTCAGCCTCCCAAAGGTCTCGTGTGGAGGCTTCTTCGATAGCCTGCTCTGTGTTCTGGCTGACATCTGTTAGGTGGTAGAAGTGCTGACAGAACTGCCCTGTTACCCTGATGAGAGGCTACTAGTGTGGTCTGCAGCTCTAGCTCTGTGCCAGAGGTTACTATTCTGGTAGTAGAGTTGCCAAAAGAAAAAAAAAAATGTGTTCTTTAGAGTGACAGGTTACCTTCATAAATGCCTTCTTTTATCTGGTATTTAGGCTAAGACAGAGGATCTAACACTGACGTGATGAAAATTTGAGAATAGTGTTGGGGTGGTTGGTTGTTTCTCCCTATTGATTCTGCTAAAGGTTACTTTATCTATAGCAGATATTCGAGTGGAAAGCCTAAGCACCTAGCAGTTTAAACCAATATAAAAAGACTCAGGAGTGCTTAATTGCTGCAGCTGTCATACTTGATTGTTCTTGTCTTCTAAAATGTATCAGTGCTCAGACTTCTGGCTCTGCAGTGTTCCTAAATCTTTCAATATGGCTTCTCTATTTTGTCTGCCTTTTTTTCTTCAGTTTGTGGCTGAATGTCTATTTCTTGTAGGTTTTGATTTTCTGCCTAAAACTTTGGTCACTGTGAGATGCTAAAAGATAGATACTGGGTAAAAAAATTTCCAGACTGTTTATATGATTTCTATCCATGTAGCTCATTTTCAGTAACTGGCAGCAAGTTGGCTCTGTGTCACTGTGAAGGGAAAAAAAAAAAAAAAGGCCCTAACAATCCTCACAAACAAAACCCCAAACAAAACACTTTATGTTCACTGTAATCTTAGCACTTTTTAGCATTTTTCTTCGTCCTTCAAAAGTACCATGCTTTGTTATACTTGTGCACACTACTCGCTTGTCCTTGCGAAGATTCTCGCTGCATGACTTGATTTGCAGGCTACCCCGATGCCCTTCTGATCCGGTTTTGCATTCCAGATGTGGACCCCATACCAAACAAACACCCCTCTTTGTTTCTTTGCCCTAGGTGTAATCTGTGCTCTGGGGATTTCGCAGTCTCTTACTTTGTCTGTCTCGGGTGGTGGATGCTTGCTTCTGTGCACATCTCGCTAGCTGACGTCTTGGTTTAGATGCAAAGTGCCTTCTTATTTAGGTGCTACAGCAAAATAGCTTTGATTTATATATGGCTTTCGTTTATTTGAATTGTTATCAGATCTTTTGTGTCTTGGGGAGGAGGAGGAGGAGGAGGAGGAATGGTTTTGGTAAGGGAAATCTTGTTCACCCCTTCCTTGGGCAGAGGGCGGAGCTCTTGTCAGATATGCCCCCACTTGCTGTGGGTGCAAGGAAAGTACTCTGCCAGAACTGCCTCAAGTGATGGCATTGCTAGGAAACGTGGTTGGTTTGGTCTGCAGCATAGAACAGGTAGTGAAGTCTGTCAGTATCACAAGGTCTCCAGATAGGTCCGGATCGTCAGCGAGGGGTTCTTACAGCTTTCACTGTGGCTCCAGGTCAAGCCCATTTGTCATGCTTAGAGACCAATTCCCAAAACACAAGTACTTTGCACACTTTGAAAAGTGTAGGTGTTTGGGGGTAGTAAATCCTGAGCATGGAGAGGAGTGATTCTGGTGGTGATAGTGATGATTTCTGTCATGAGCCATTGATGATCTTACAAGATCTAAATATCTCTACAGATTTGGACTCTTCACTGCATGTCAGTAGTCACTGCTGACCTTACCACAATTCTCCATTGTCTTGGTTTGTATTTATGTCTTTACTGAAGGAATAGTCATGAGGCATCCTTTGTTCATTTAAATATCTGATTGACTGTGTCTGTTTCACCTTTGGCAAAGGAGTGATCTCCCCAAGTTAAGCCCTGAGTCATTCTGCTGTTTGCAGCACCTAAAGTGGAAATTCATTTGGCAACTAATTTTCAATCAGTTATATAGCTCATTGATGCTTTCCAGAGTACTGTATGGTATTGTTTGATGGTGTTGAAGTACAGATGTGTGCTACATCTGAATTACTAGTTGTGCTGAAAAAAGTGTCTTGGCTGCCATTACCAGAGTCTTGGCTATTGGAATCTAGCAGCTTCTTAGAGAAATGTTTTTATATCCGAGATTAATATGCAAGAAAAAACCCCCCACCATCTAATTCTTCATTCTTCATAAGTCACTCTTCAACACATTTTATGTGTCCTGCTTCTGGAGTGCAAGTTAAAAAAGAAAAAGCGATGCGTTACATTTTTGTTTATTCATATGTGCAGCTGTAGCTGCTGCTGGATAATTTTGCCCTTTCCTTACTTGATTCTCCTAGTGTCTATGTTTAGCAAGTAGACAAACTGGAGTATGACATATCCTTTTACATATTTGATTTGTAGAAAACCACTTCCATTTTTCCAGTATTTTGTTTGAAGTTTTATTGTAAGAATGAGTTTTGAAGAGTTCTCAGTCTGTTTTGACACTCATTGGTTGCTTCTTTTGATCAGTACTGTGTGCAGTGACTGCACATAGTCCAGCAGAGTTAGACAGTAAAATCTGTCAGTAAATCACCTTTTTCAACATTTGGCAAACCTTTATCAGCAGAAAAAGTCTTGGACAGAAAGCTTTCACAGTGCATAATAATCATGCAAATGTTAGCTGATCCTTCTCATGCCACAGTCACTTGCTGTGGGGTTGCAGGGTTTACTGTACCTGATGCAGTATGATAAATGTTCCTGGACAAAGTGCAGAATCTAAAGTTTGTAGGAAACTTGTTAATCTTGCTGCACATGGTGCAACTTTACTGTGAAGGTGTTGATGAATTAAATCTGAATATATGGAGACTCAGGCCATTATGGTACATTGTGAGAGACAAGAGGTTGTAGTGATCTGTAATTACTCCTGTCCACTGTTTCAAAGATCTGTCTCTTTTTATCCTATGAAGTGGCTTGCAGCTGCTTGGGCTGTGAAACTTCTCTCCTCAGTAACTTGAAGGCGGGACAGAAGCAACTTCTCCACAAAGTGGTCATGTGTGACAAGCTAAATGTAGGTTTCTGAGAAACACTACAACAGTGAGTGCACAGTGGAGACCCTGCTGCTCTTGTCTGTGTGTTGCTCAAAGGGTCTAGAAAGGTATACACATAACTCCTAACAAGAGCAGCTTTCAGAGACTCCATCCCCTTGCCTTGCTGCAGGCATTGATCCTTGCTGCTTGCTTAAGTCTGGAAGCACATTTTCCTGAGCTATTGCATACCTGAAGGTTTGCTTTCAATATAGTCACAAACCGGATCTCTGCTTGGATGTTGAAACAGTTGGCTGCATATGGGTCAATCAGAATGCCTTGCTCTAGTTGCATTTGCAGGGCCCTGCTGAGGAAACAGTGGTGAGGAGAGGAAGGAAGCCAGTCTAGAATCTGTGTCTTCACATCAATGCAACTTTTGGTTGAGTTGTCTTGACAAAAGTGTTATACTGATGTAAAAACACTGAATCTTGGTCTTGTGTCTGCAGGGGACATGAGTTCTTGTGCTGGAGTTCTGCTTTGGGTGGTATCCTCTCAAGTCAGTGAGGACTAACTGAAGAAACAGCAAATCCAACCTTTATGAACTAATTCTTCTGAAGCACACAGACACCTGCAAACACATGTCAAGACGTTGTGCATGGATACCAGCATGCATAGAGAAAGGCATGGCCACTTAAAGGAACTGTGATTTTCCTTAGCTGCAGCAGTACACGATGGGGGTTTTCATATTCTTTTGTTGTGGTCGAGTTGTTCCAGAAGAAAACTAAGCTGCATTTCTGTCTGTGATTACAACATGATTTTTTTTTTTTTTTTAGATTTCCAGTCATATCAGAGGACTGTCAAATCTTGCAATGCTAAGTTAACACAAAGAGATAATTTTGAAGTCACATTTAGCCTTAATGTTTTCTGAAGTGCTGCAGTTTGTGTGTAGTAGTTTACTATAAAGTGAAGGGACAGTTATTATAAATAACGTTTGTAAGGGAGTCGCCCTGAAAAATTACCTATCTGCCATTTGCTTTTTTGTGCACTATCAAAAAGTCTGTATCCATAGTGTAGCTAGCTGTAAATTGAGTTTTGCTCTGAGTTTCTAGTACTAGTAACAAACATAGTCTGCAATAGTTTAAGGAGTATATATTCTGGCTAAATGGCTTTCCTGAAAGAATTATAGTTTCTGTAGGAATGCTTTGAAGTGATGGTTGGGTATGAAGCCTTGCTAACATGGAGATAATAGATATGACCAGTTCACTGTGCACTAATACACTGCTGGATTCTGATATTTAGCACACTGCTGATAAGATTTACTACTACTGTTACTTACTGGTTAAGACCTAGTTATGGGTGGAATTGTAAGCCACCTAAATAAGGTCCATACAGTCTGGAGAGCTGTGTCACTGGAGATCAGCAACAGACCCTCCATCCCATCCCAAGGGAAAAAAAAAAAGTCTTTGGTTGCAGTCTGTTTGTTTTGGTTTTGCAAGTTCAGTTACTTTTCTAGATTAAGTCCTACTTTACTCTTCCCTCAAAATCTATTTAAATAAATTTTAAAACCTTTCTGCTTAGTACCTTGAAGCATCTTTTGCAACTGTTCCGTTACATTCAGTGGCAACTGTGCAATTGTGGTGTTACTTCTGTGATAGATGGAGAAAGCTGAGGCTGTTAACAGTCAGGCTTCTCACTGGATCCTGAACATATTAAAAATCATGACCAGTAACTTGAACTCTGAGGAGCTGTTTGGTATCATTTTCTTGTGCTCTTCGGAAAGCGTCCCGCTGCCCTCAGGGATGTGTGTCCCTCCTGCCTCATGTGGAAAATTGACCTTTAAAAATTAAGTCAAATAAATAAATAAATAAATAAATAAATAAATAAATAAATAAATAAATTCTGGTACATGCTGAGCAGTTTGAAAGATAACACATTGAGCTTGACAATCTTTCCCATACCTCTCTTTCATAAATTTCCTGATTTTCTTGTAATGCAGGACATAAGCAATGAGGTGGCATAGAATAAAGTGCACTGTTCCAGAGAATGTGTTTAGGATACCCTCCTTTTTCCTTAGTAACTGCTATGGAAAGATAGCAGTCGAAGATACTGAAATAAAATTTGCCCTTCTTCATGAGTAGGTTGAACTCTTGTTCAGAGGTTGAACACTTGTTTTCCTCCAACTCTTACCATTCTGTCTTTTAATATTCTTATTGGTAGGGTGACAGAAATAGCGAGAAAATGCTAACCAATAATTGGGAAATTAAATATTCTTGTTCTATATAATATGTCACATAAGCTATGGCCATTAGTAGCTAGGACACCTATTTACAAGTCTGCTAGGTGACACCTTCAGAATTGAGAATTCCTAAAATGCAGCCTAAGTGTCATTACCAGTCCAAACCATTTTCTGCCAGTTACTAGAATGGTATTGTAAATCCTTGTGATTTTTGAAAGTCTTTGTGTACACCCTAGTGAAATCACAGCACAAGCTGGTATGTCTGTGGTATTTTTGTGGTATGATATCACTTTCCCAGCAGGCCAAAAGTGTCTAATAAAGTTTACTTCTTTATTCCTTTCCCTGTTGATAATAGTTAGAGATGCTAGTTGGACGAATCAGCAACAGTAAGGAAAAAAAAAAGGAATCTAAGGAAGAAATAGTATTTATCTCTGAAACAGTATATAATGGTAATACTTATTGTATGTTTAAGTGTCAGATAATTAAACTTGCTCTTCAGAATGCTTTTTAAGTTACTTTGTTTAGTTATTAGTGCTTAAGTTACTTATCTTCTTTGGAAACTGTGCCCCTCCCTGTTTGGCCTGGTGACTGGTGATTTCACACTTAGCCTTATTTGTTTAAAGCCATAGCAACCACCATGCTGAAATGTCATCAAGTAAAGCCCAGGTCTGAATGCTGACTGATGATGCAAAGCTCTGCTCTCTAATAAAATGTGGCCCGTGAAGGACGAGCTCCAAAAGGCAGCTACGCCCTGTCTTCAAGCATTTGCTCTAATTTCAAGGCTTTGCCATGTGGTGTTGCTCAACGTGTAGCAAAACAAGTTCTTGCAAGCCCCTTGAGCATTCCTCTGGATGTAACAGATTAGATATTCAAGTTATCTTTTTTTAAACCCGTTCTCGCCGGCCCCCGCCCCCCCATCTTCCTCCTCCCACCTCCCGAGGAAAAAAGAAAAAACCAACAGGACCAAACCGAAACAAAGAAAAAAAAAAAAACCAAACCACCAAAACAAAACTAAACCTGGAAGGAAAGCCCCAACTCAGGTAAATCTTGGAGAATTGTTTTGCTTTGTTGCAAAGTGCTGTTAATTACAGAGACACTTAGCGCAGTTCTAAGATCTGAGCCGTCAATCCAAACACTGATTTTGCTTTAGTTGCACTTTGCTACTTTGTACGGTACAAAGGGAAGTGAATAAGTGTTGCAATATGGTATTGTGCAATTCCTGCCTTTTAAATGGAGAATGATCGGCAAGTCTGCATAGGCCTCTCACCCACCAAAATTTGGCCACTGATTTTTGCCACTCCCACTCTTTTTAATCAGGAATGGGTTTACTGGCTTCTTAAGGTCACCAGGAGAGAAGGGTAGAGATGTTAAGAGAGGGCAGCATCAGGGCTATTCTGCTGTGAAAGGCCCTGGGCCTCCTGGGCCTTAAAACTCAGATCTGTTTGATTAGCTCTAGTTTATTATGTCTGGAGGTAAATTTTAGGCTCCCTATGTAGGGATTTACCAGGAAAGGTGGCTGGGTTTGTATTGCTGAATAAGTCTTTGGTGAAGTAGCTTTTCAGCTTTCTGTGTTTTTCCATCTGTGGAGTACAACATCCTTCCAGGGCAGTTTCTCTTTTCTGGAGTGGCTTATATAAAGCTGGCTTGTTGTTCCTGCAGTTTCTGCCTAGACTGAAAAATCTCTCTGAGGTTTAGGAGACTGCACATGTGCCCTTGCTGTGTGGTGTTCGAGGTGGCATATTTGTATGACTCAAAATAGAACCCCTGAAAAAGGAGGAGCTCTGGTTAGGTGCAACCTGAAATCCATCCTTCTTTGAGCAGTGTGTCTTTCTGCTCAGTTGAACAGAGCAACTAACTCCCATGAAATAAAGGAGGAGAGAGCTCTTGGGCAGTGACCCAGCTTCGAAAATGCTTGGTGTTTTCTGGTTCTTGCGGACCTTCCATGATGCAGAAAACACTTAATGGTCTGCAGTACTATAATCACAACACCTTGCAATGTCGTGAGCTGGGGCTGCTGCTGGTATCGTGCAAGTCCTGTCGTCCTCACTGGGATTTGTGCCACATGATAATTAACAGACCAAGTGATTTCCTGAAAATGCAAAAGAGGCCCCTCCCTGCTGCATCACGACAAGCATCTCCAAGGTCTCTTTTTGTCCAAAAGGAGAAGTGTGAGCAAACTGCCACTTCTACAGCTCTTCTATCCAAACTGGTTCTTCATAGTGGCATGAAGGCGTGGCGCTGAAACTTTCTTCTTCAGGGTAGCTGTTCAAAATGAAAGGTGGAGGCAGAGCAGTTCAGATTTGGCTTTGCTCTTCCAGCAGCCTACTTGCTGGAAGCTGGGGGGTGGGTGTCTGCCTGCATCTTTTCCTGGGTTTTTGCAAGTTGGGTTTGTGTGAACCTTCTTATTCTGCCTTATTAAATTAGCTGGCACAGAGGAAGCCTCTGAGAAACCCTTTAAAAATCTCTGCTTTTGGAAGAATATTGTAAGATTACAGCATGTGAATAGATTTAAAAGACCAACCAACCAAACAAAAACCGCAAAAGCAACCCAAAACAGACAACAAAACAAATAATCTTCATTCGGATACAATAGATCTTTTTATACCTGATTAATTTTGGGAAGTCTTCAGTCAGGTGTGCTAGCAAGGACATTGCACACAGATGGAGATGATAGCGAAACAAAATTTAGTAGCTACTCATTTGCTGGATTTGGTCAGGAGAGATTTTCGAGAACACTTCTGAGACCTTTTTTTCTGATGTGGTGATTTTTTTTTTTTAATGTAAAAAAGCTACAGGGCTTAATAGTATACAACTGAGGATTATGTCCATAGTAATTTTTTTACGTTACTTTTGCAAACTGTGTAGTATTATATTAAAAATACTTATTTCTGAGACAAAGTGGACAATATTGGCATCTTGCACTTGTTTAAATGTAAAACTTTTTCTTAATTTAGTGGTGTGCTTAGGAGAATACTGTAACTTACTGAATATACAACGATGATAACTGTGTTTACAATAATTTTCAAATTCCTACTGTTCAGTGGTAGCCAACTTGTTTAGGAATTAAAAGTAAGGCATACTGCAATTGGCACTCTTGGAAAAATTAACTCAATGCTGCTACCACTAAATACTGTGGGATGGATAACGTGGGTTTAAATGGCAGGAGGATTGTATTCCAAGCCTCTGTCTTAAGTACTTATGACTAAAAGGCGACTTGCCTTGTGCTCATTTATGTATCCCTGTGTGTAGTACATCAGTTAGAAATCTGTTAATGATTGATTTGTAACATTAGAACCTTTATGGAGATCACAGTAGGGGTTTTGTTTGTTTTTGTTTGTGAACAGACACTTAGACATTTTGGAATGTATAACATTGATCCTTGTGCTGGAATTGTTTACATGCAAAAGGTATTTATGATTTTTTGCAAACTGCAATGTGCAATTTTGTACATGTGTTTTAAACTAAAGAGTTTATAAGGAAGATATTGTATGTACAGTACTTGGACATGAGTATTATTTCTTTGATATAAATATCTAGAGGAAAATTAAAATTGCTTTATATTCATATTTTTGGCTGTGTTTTTTATTATTTTAGCAAGAAATCTGAATTTAGCTTAAGACATAGTTGACATTTTGTTGGAAAATCCAAGAAGAATTTTTTGATCTGGGCTTTTAAAAAATATTTTAAAATCATGTTTAATACACTGCTTCTTTTGATTGTGTCAACATTCTGAAGTGCAAGGAGGGAAGAATTTCTTCTTGTAAGAATGCTGCTCTTTGGGGTAACTTCCCTATGTGCTAGAACAGTTGCAAGTCAAAAAGTAAACCTTTAAAAATGGCAAAATTGGATAAGAGACCGATATCACCACCAACTCTGGTGATATCAGATTTCAGGCTCTTACTAAGAAAAGCTGACTGGAGTTGTCAGCCCTGTGGAGCAGGACTCCAGTTACCCATGTCTTGACTTTTCTGTTTCAACAGAAAAACCTTTTTGCCAGTTAAACTGTTCTGACCCACATCTGGAATAAATCTGTTGAAATAAGGCAATTCTTTTTCTTTCCCACGATCGCTCTTGTGCACATTGATACATCTTGGCGTATTCCCGAAGGAGAGCTACTCAGTAAGCATCACCACGTGCTAAAAACCCTTCTGAAAGCTCCCCTGCTCTGGGAAGGCAGCCCTGCCTTCCAGATACATCCTTCCAAAGCGGTGATGATGGGACGGACTGAGTGCCAAGCCCCACCAAGAATGCTCCAAGGATGCCAATTTCGAGTGAGAGCTGAGAAACTCGGCAGTGCTGGTGGCGTTGGCTACGCCAGCTCACATGCTGGCACACAGCTGGACCCTGACCATTCTCTAGAGTGCATGGGTTCCAGATCTGGCACTGAGGACGCAGTAGAGAGAACGTTTTGTTCTGGTTTAGGATAGGAATGCTGGGATTTCAGAAACACGACAAAGTTGGAGGGGTGGGAGGGGAAGAGCAGAGAAGGAAGCTGTGAGCACACTGTAGTTCAGGCTGTTGTATGTTGGCACTTAGGGTTTAAGAACACATAATCAGCTTGGTGTGTGATTGCTGTGACTTCTAAGTGTCAACTGTGCATCCTCCAGTGCTCTGGGAGTTACTTGATGCTCTTTAATCTCTGTGTTGTGCATGGCTGCAGGCCGTGTTTCACATGTCCTAGTCAGACCATTCTTTGCAGATTTCTGCTCTACTCAAGACAGATTTCTTCCTGTGAGAGTCTGTAGCACTATTGCAATAGTCTTGATGCTTTTCAGATTAATTGCAGACAACCAGATGATGAGAGCCTTTAATGATTTGAGAGATGTTTGGGGGTATTGTTAATTTTTTACGTCAATTTGAACTTCAGAGCATAGTTCCATGGAAAAGTGTTTTGAAGATGTGGTGTAAGAACCAGTCTTCTTGTTCTCTTTAAGTTTTGAGTTCCTCTGGCTTTAAGTGCCTCAGAATGGTGCCTCCAGAAGTGCTCTGGGAGGAGATAGTTGAGACTGATTGTGCTTTGTTATCCACAGGGTGTGGAGTAAAGTTTGGCTGCTTTGTACTGGCTGAATAACTTGCAGGATCGTGTTCAGGGTTTTTTTTCTTCTGAGATGATCCCTTTCTCCTCCGTCACTGCCTCCGGGTTCCTTGCAAGAGTGAAACAGACATGGCCCTTACACAGCTTCCAAAACCAGTGTCCTAATGTGGAACAGCAACTAAATAACATAGTTTATTCCTGGGCACTGCACGTATTCCAGACTGAGTGAGGCAAAGGCCCAGTGGTGCTTTTGCAGCGGACTATTTCTTTTCCTTCAGCCTGGGTGACTGAGGTTCTGGCATACGCCTTTCAGGTAGATCTGGCAATAGCATGAGTTGCCTGAAGTCAAGTAGCAGGTGACACACAAAAGCTGTGAACCTCTCTCACTTGTCCTGAGACAAGTTACTTTCTGTTACTGGTTACTTTCTGTTTCGCCTGCAGCTGGCTGCATTAAAGTAATTTTTGAGTTTTCCCTTTCTCTGGTGTGAGTTAGCAATGCAGAAGATATGACAGGCAAATTGCATTGGGTTTCCCCCCACCAACAGTAAATTAGGTCAGAAGGTATAAATGACGGGATTTTAGAACACTTGGGCAGATGTATTTCATCATCTGAGCCACTCTGCTGAATCCGAAATTCATGCCTTCATCATTCTTGCTACAGCCCTCAAATATCAGTCCCAGAAAGACCCTGCTGCAGGGCAGGTGGAGAGTTAATGACTGTAAGTGATGGGTGCATTGGTTGGACGAACCAGGGACGTGGTTGGGTGGCGGGAGGCTGTTCCCTACTGTCAGCCTGTGGTCTGCAAGTTGGGCAGGTCTGGAGGCTTGATTCCTGAGATCCAAGTTGCAAAGGCTAGTCACAGATCCCTGGATACGTGTCATGTCCCAGGATTTGTGTAACGCATCGTAACGGGTGAGTTTTGGGGGGGAATCAAAGATCACTCTTCAGGTATAGAGTAACCCAGACCAGGAGATGCAAGAGAAGACAAGGAGGGCAGCCAGAGAACATCATTTCTACCCATCACCTTGCAGCTTTTAGTAATCTGTGGACACACCTGGAGTCAGCCATTCTCTGAGCCATACTGCTGAGTTAAAAGGACTCCAGCTGTGCTCTGACCTGGCAGCTCCTGTGCACCTGTAGCTGCAGAATCACGTAACCCACACACAGCAGCAGCTCTGCGCCAGATATGTCTGGGATTGAATGTCCATCACTTACTGGTTGTTTTTTGTTTCTTTGTTTTCTTTAATCAAGCAAGTTTTTTCCTGGTACAACAGGTCCAGTTTCCATAGGGAGCAGGATATCAAACAGCTTGGTCGTCCATGGCCCTGGGCTGAAAGGAATATGAAACAGGTTGTTAGCTGCAACTGTTGCACCTGTTTGCCAGCCGCAATGAGGGCCTTACGCAAATCTTACCCCTGAAGGAGGTTTCCAGCTACCATGGCCTGTGCCCTAAAGTGGAATAGCAATGCACCTGCATTACCCTATTCCTCATCAAACAGTGAAGGGTTGACCCTGACTGGATACCAGGTGCCCACCAAAGCCACTCTATCACTTCCCCCCACAACTGGACAGGGGAGAGAGAATATAACAAAAGGCTCAGGGTTGTGATAACGACAGGGAGAGGTCACACACCAATTACCATCACGGGCAAAATGGACTTGACTTGGGAAAACTAGTTGTACTTATTACCAGTCAAAATCTGAGCAGGATAACATGTAAAATAAATCCTAAAAACACCTTCTCCCCACCCCTCCTTCCTTGCTGGGCTAAACTTTATTCCCAGTGCCCTTCCTCCTCCCCCCAGAAGCACAGGGAGATGAAGAATGGGGGTTATGATCAGTTCATCACATGTTATTTCTGGTAGTGCTTCTTCCTCAGGGAGAGGAGTCCTTCTCCTGCTCCAGTGTAGATCCTCCACAGGGTCAAAAGTCTTACCAGCAAACCTGCTCCAGCGTGGGCTCCTCTCCCCAAGAGTCTGCAGGTTCCTTCCAGGACCCAGCTCCAGCATGGGTTTCCCATGGGGTCACAGCCTCCTTTGGGCATCCATGTCTCTGGTGTGGGCTCCTCCATGGGCTGCAGCTGAATCTCTGCATGGACCTCCATGGGCTGCAGGGGAACGCCTGCTCCACCATGGTCTGTGCCACGGGCTGCAGGGGAATGTGCTCCAGTGCCTAAAGCACCTCCTCCCCCTCCTTCTCCACTGTCAGTGGTGTCTGCAGAGTTGTTCCTCTCACAATTCTCACTCCTCTCTTCTCTGGCCACAGTTCCTTCTATGAAATAACTTTTTTTTGTCCTTAAATATGTTATCACAGAGGCATTACTACTACCACCTCTGATGGCTTGGCCTTGGCCAGAGGTGGGTCCATCCTGGAGCCAGCTGGGATTTGCTCTGTGGGACATGGGGGGAAGCTTCTGGCAGCTTCCCACAGAAGCAACTCCTGTAGCCCTCCTGCTACCACAGTGCTGCCACACAAAACAAATACAACCTCCTGATGTTCTGGAGTTCCTGATGCTTATAGATGGTTGCAAAGAGAAACTCTTTGTCCTCCTCTCCACCCTGTTCCCATCCTTTCTCTATGCCTGAGCTCTCCTTTGGTGCCTCCCACTCACTGCATTTCTCTCACATTAACACTGCAAATCCATCTGCTCCCTCAGGCTGCATCTGGCAGCCTCCCCAGCTCCCCTCCCTCTCTCTTTGCCTTCCTTGCCCAGGTGTGTGTGGGCACTTTGCTGTGCAGCAAACTAAATACATGTTCCTGGAGAGAGAAGGGCATACTGGCAGAAGTGTTATCCTCCACAGTTTCATCTGCCAATGTATAAAAGTGGAAAGTCTCAGTTCAATGAACTAGTAAACTGATGGACAACTGCAACTGTAGAGGGGAGGGAGCCTCTGCCAAACAGGTGAGTGTTGTGAGCCAGCAGGTTCAGCACAGCCTTGTTCTCCTATGCTGGGCAGGGCCAGAGTAAAGCCACAGAAAGAATGTGGGCTTTGTGGATTTGCCCCTCGGCTCCAGGGAGATCTTGGATCTCACTTCTCTTTGGGTTTCATGTTTAACAGGCTTAAATACTGGAGAAAACGCAGGTGAATCTCAGACAGAAAATTACACAAAATTGAGACTAATGTAAATACTTTGGGGTAAAACACCAGCATGGGGAGACTTGTTACTGTTCTTCAAAACATGCTTTAGAAAATCTGCAACTTGAAGGTAATTAGGAAAGCACATCAGAGGTGCCAGATTACCTCTGCTGTTTTGCCACAGGCCAAGGCTCTCCAGTATTTGCGGTTGAGATTAAGTAAGAGTTGACTGGGAGGGAATGTATTCCAATATCCTTCTCTTATCACTGTAGCCTTCTGAGAAGTGATGGAGTTCAAAATCCTGGTGCTGGCCAGCTGGGTTGATCTCAATAGATTAACAACTCTCCCTCCTCACCTATAATATCTCTCTTTCATAGTGCAGCTGTTTTTGGTTGGTGTTGAACAAAATGCTTTCTGAGTGACTATTCTGAAGTCTGTTGCGGACTACCTGAGAGCATGTACTATGGATAAAGACAAACCCAAGCCAAAACCCAGCTGTGGAAATGACTGGCCATCTCATTAAACCATTGAACATCCTGAACCCTCAATATCCCCCTTGGATCACCTCTTCTGAAGGTGCTAAAGTCCAGCTGATCACAGGTTCTGGAGATTCTAAGGGACACTTTTGCCCATGGGACACTGTTTAGAAACAGCCATGTGGGATTTCCTGCGCCTATGGCTCTGACAGCATGACTCACAACAAGCTTTTCCCAATGCCTTACCAGTTAATCCTTTCAGTTTCTTCAAATGAGACATGGGGCAAATGTGACTCATTGTCATTTCTGGAAATGACAGATTTGCAAAGTGAGGCCCAGGGGCGTGTCTGCCTTGTGCCATGCAGCTGGGATCAATGGGTAGTTGATTTCTGACCTCACTCCCTTTCCCTTCTACTTTCAAAATTGGCATTACTACTTTCCTTTTGATGGCCAAAACCAAGACAAACTTTCTGTCACCTTTATGTGAAGTGAATGTTCTGGGCTAGAAAGAAAGAGAAATTGCTTGAAGGGAAGAATTTGCCACATGTCAAACTCCGTGCTGTTGTTGCTTTACCAAAACCATACACTTCAATTCCTCTGTGAACACACCAACTTTGCAAGAAGCTCCAGGAGGGCAAGTCCTTCCTTTTTGGACAGACTGGTGACTGTTATAGCTGGTCACTGCAGTGCTGGCAGCTGGTCTAGTGCATCGTATTTATCCCTTTGCACTCTTTCTCACTGCTCCATGCCACTGCAGCAGTTGCACTGCCTCCCTAGAGCAAGCATCCTGCAGCACAGTGTGTCCACCTGGCTGGGGACCGGCACGACAGCAGGATCCTGACCTTCCAGTGTGCTGCTCTTCCCCGGTACCTGCCAAATTAAAACCATGTGAGGCCTTCTGCAAAGCTGCTGCTCCACTTCAACAGTCCTCACAATCTACATTAGGACTGGTGTTAGTGCTACCTAAACTTCTTCAGGTGCATAAGGGCCATCTTTGCTATCAGGGCACACAGGGAGCACTTTGGGGGTCTTTGCCCCACTGCTGTGGAACAGGAAGCATCTGGCAGCACCTTTGAGCTTTTTGGGCCACAAGCTTAGGAGAGGGAGGAAAAAAAAAAAGAAAAGAGAATTTAAGAAAAGGGAAATTAATTTTATTCTTGCTCCTTGAGTTCTAAGGGGAGTATGTGGTACTCAGCCAAACTGGGCACCCCACTGAGAGTGGCTTGCATCTCCTCATGGGAACTCAGTCCAGTGGAATAAGACTACACTCATAATTAAATGTAGTCCTCCCAGGTGACAGCTCTGCTTGCAAGGCACCTTCAGGTGGGGGGAAAGGTGCAATTCCAAGCCTCCACTCATCTGGGCTTGCTGCAGAGCAGAGTTGCAGCAGATTGAGACACAGGGGCTTGGCATTTTCACAAATATCCACGGAAAGCAGGCCTGGTGTCTGCTCCATCTCTTCACATCCTGGTGCTTACTGGAGGGCTAGGCACAGCTGGCACACTCCCCAGCAAGGACACACTTGTAAAGACTGTGGGTAGGTTTGACAGCTGGGAACATCTCTGACCTCTGTGTTTGCCTGTGTCAAGGAAGGAGGGCGGGCAGGAGAGCGGTGCATGCAAATCCCGTGCCCTTGTGGCTTGGTCACCCCAGGGTGTGGGTGGGGTAAGCACAACGTTCAAGGCACTGCAGTGAGAACCTGGGCAAGGAGGAATGAGGTAGCGTCTGAGGCCACAGAGCAAATATTTGCCTGCAATGCACTCTGGCAGATAACTGAAAGGCAGCCAGCAAAGGGTGGAGAAGGCTGGTGGAGACAAGGCGCTGCTTGTTTGCTCAGCCACACAGAGGACACGAGTGCAAAGCCAGGGCCATTCAGGCCTCAGAAGTAGCTGTAAAAAGTGAAGAACAGGAGCGGGCCAGTCACAGCCAGTCTACATGTGCCTGAATGCCCTCTGAGCGCAGGTATGAGCATCATATCAGAGGTGGCTCACCTGCCTGTGGTCTGCTGGCTTGTACCTCTGAGAAGTAGCTTTGCAGGCAGGGAGAGGGAGGTTAAAGACCTTCCTGTGCTGTTTCTCTTCCTCCATGCCTGCAGAAGGAGCTGCCCATCACTGAGCTCCATCTGGGGAGGCTGAGACTGGGGAGGAACACGAGTGACAGCAGCTCCTGACCCCATCTTGAGTCTACGAACTTTACTGTTTGCACAGCCAAACAAGCTGCATTTACCTCCTGCTAGTCTGTGCCATCAGGTGTTTCATGATTCACTCGGCTGGGAACCTTTCTGTTATCTGGTAAGGTGCAAGAGCAGATCATACATCACTAACCTGCTTGCCCTTCTCTTCCCATCAAAAAAGTCACTGGGTTAGGCATAACTTTGTTATGTTCAAAGAATCAGATATAAAAAGGCAGAAAATAGTATTTTGTAGTGCTTTATTCTGAGCAATAGCAAAACTCAGGCTCTGTATGGACAGGACAGATGTTTGGGTTTGTGCTGAAGGGGTGACATACTTTTTTTTTTTTTTTTTTTCGTACTTGGTTCTGTTGTTCACAAAATCTGTGTGTATCTTGCTTCCTCAGACAGATTTGATAGCGTGGGGAAGGTTTCATCCTGGTGGTAACAGCTGTCTTGGCCCCAGAAGTGGGTGTTTCGGTGTGACTGTGTCTCCTCCAGCACGAGGAACTACTGGAGCAAGAAGCTCTGGCTCCAGGCCAGGCAGAGAGCACAAGGGCATCCACTTGTGCCCCACTGCCTCTCTCCCAGAAGACTTCAGATGGTTTCTCTTCAGCTTTCTCACAGCCATACTTTTGCTGTGAAAAGCCATACTGAGTTAGACGCCACCTCCATGTTCAGAGGTGAAAAACTTTTTGTGTACTGGTGTAGCCTTGGAGGGAAGCCTCCCAGCCCCTTTGGAGATGCAGAGGTGCTGGATGATACACTCCAACACCTGAAAAGAAAGAGGAATGCCCAGTTGTGTCCCTGAGGGATGGTTTGCTGGCTCCGTCCCTGCGCTGGATAATGCTTCCTCCCCGCAGTAACTACTGGGGGTAGGGGGAGATTGTGGTGTGGGGAGCCTCACACAAGGTCCAGCCACCACGACCTGCCCTGCTCCCTCCATTTTTGCCTCTCTCTGCACCTCTGGACTGCACATGGGCTGAGGCAGCTCAGATTGTACCCCCAGAGGAAAAGTCTGCCCTTTGAAGGCAGACCCCACACCCAGCCAGGACAAACCCGGGAAGGAGAGGCTGGTGGTGCTGTGGGGAGGCAGCTTGCTTTTTCAACTGCTCAGTGCTTTCTACAGGGTTGCCCTTTCTTGTCCCAAATCTGTTACAAGCTGGAAACACGATACCAGGTTCTGTGAAACTGCTCATCCAAACTTGTGGGGCCATTTGACACAGCTCCCTGGATGATGGCAGCAGGCACTTCAGAAAAGAGTGAGGTGGGATAAAAGAACTTCATCTATTGCTGATGAGCATTTGGGAACTTTTGGAGGGAAAGGTTGTCCTAGGGCTTCCACATTTATCAGTTCTCACAGAATTAGTGCCACAGGCCTGTTCAGAGGCTTTTGGAAACTGCACAAACTCTTAACATCACCAGCTCCATCAGCAGAGGGTAACTGCACCTTGTGAAGCAGCTTGTCCTTTTTCTGAGTTTAAGAACTGTTCTCTGCTAACTCCATGGGGTGTTACCCACACCTGGTGGCATGAGAAGCAGTGAATAGTAATTTCCCTGTCACATATCCCATCTAAGTCCTGGTTTTTTAGACCTCTACCATACCTCCTCTGTTTTGCAGGTTAAGAGTCCTAGTACTTCTGCTGTGTCCTGGCAGAGAACTATCCTGTACTTCCAGCTTCTTGGACTCTATCCTGTCCTGCCACTGCCTCCATCTTAAGATGGGGGAGGCATCTAGGTGGAGGGCTCACAACACAGAAAAGTGAGAATTTTATGGTGAGATGCAAATTAGTTTATTACCTTTATTACCCTTCTCATAATTCTCAACCTTTTATTTCCTTTTCTAATCACTACCGAGCTCACCAAACCACCCACAGCAGCTCTGGGATCTCTTCCTTGGTGACAACAGCTGACATGGAGTCCATCAGTCTGCACCCATGGCAGGGGTTGCTGTTGCCCCATGGCTGCTACTTCATGCTCATGAAAGCTGAGTTCCATCTGCTAATTCATTGCTAAATTACTTTGACATTGTAGGTGCCTTCTGCTCTTGTTAAGTAGAGAGACACTGCTTGTTAGACTCCTGGCCACCAGGTAAACCTTAAAAAAGGTGACTAAGGGATCAGGACCCCTGAGTTTGCAAAGAGTCTGAAACAAGAGCATAAAGGTATAACTTACCCTGTCCTCAATGCAGCCACTATTGCTACTTCTCAGAAACACAGAGATGAAGGATTGATATTTAGAGATTTACCCCACCCTTTCTTATCTGAGTTGTTTTTCTTTCGGGTCAGCCTTTGGATCTGGTTATGCCTTTGGAAAGGCTAAGGCTGCTCCAAATGTTGGATTGCACTTCAGCACCCAGTGTTGTTGCTGGGGAGCGTTGACTTTCCCCACAGCAGATGGAGCACTCATGTGACACTCCGTACACTATGTATCATCTATTTACATCTTTTTTTACATTAGCAACAGATGGCTTGGCATAATTATATTTTTTTAAATTAGGGGAAAATATGTATCTAAAACTTCACATATTTTCTGGAACCCTATGGTTTTTACTTTTGCAGCACCAATGCTGAGGTCTTTCAGTGAAGGACCTCCCTTACCCTTCCACTGCCTTCTGTGAAGAGGTGTCACTCTAAACATGCAGGTAGATACAATAGCAGTATGGAAGCAGAAACTCTCCCAATCATGCAAGGGGGAGAGAAAAAGGCAGCTCTGAAGGAAGCAGGACAAAAGGGAGAAGAAACAAACTTATGGACAGTATTAGGAGGGAAGGGAAGAAGAAAAGGATTAGTGCTGACAAACCCTACCTTCAAAAGCTGATTGAACTCAAGACCTACAAAAGCATGACTTTGCTTCAGAGATATAAAACTTAGCAAAACATGAACTCAACAGTTGGTTTCCTCTTGTTCCTCTTTTGGCATATAAGGCTGTAAGCACGGGGGCCCTGCTATCAAATTTTTCTCAGGAAATACACAACTTGCTGTGGAGAAGAGTTAGTGTAAACCAGGACTCCTCCATACTCATGTGACTCCCAAAGCTGGGGCTGTAAGCAAGCTGCGAGGTTGGTTTGACTTAGCAGTGCTGATGCTGTCACAGGAGAAGAGGAGGCCCTTATTAAGGCCATGAGAAGAGATACAGGACAGACCAAGAGCAGCCAAGGCACTGAAATCTCTTTATCAGACTACCTTTGCTTGGAAAGCAAAAGGTGTTTGAATGAGGAGGGACGACAGACATCCCCAAAATCGCCGAACGCAGGCGTCATCCTTGTGCACAGTGTCAAGCCTTGTGCACTGGCAATGTGCAAGGCTGCTGCCATCTGTTGGGAAGTGGCTGGGGCTTGGTGGGAGAGGGCTGCCAGAGAAGGGTGTGAGAAAGCTATTGGGACACTGGGTTTAATCTGCATTCCTTGCTGCAAAGGGCCGCATCAGAGGGAAAGGAGCCCTCCGTGGGGTAGTGCATCTGCCCACAACCTCACCAGTGCCACGGCGCTGTCCGTAGGCAAGTTGTCTGATCTTCCTTGTGTCAACGGGACAAATTAGAGTACAGCTTCGAGTGGAAAATATTTTTGATTGCAACAGTCCCTGTGAAACCTCCCTTGGGGCACGGCCCACCTGCAATACCACAATGTGCAGGCAGAGCTCTGGGCAGAGGCCGTGGGACCCATCAGTGGCCAACGGGCCAGTGGGCTCTGTGTTTGTAAACAGGTCTTTTTCTAGCTCAGGCACGTACCTCTAATGTCTGGGATGTCATTCTTCTGCTAAATTATTCTGACCCATGGACCTTTGCTTCAGCAAATCAGATGATGTGCCTACCGGTTATTGCTTGGTGTTTCTTAGCAAGCAAACATGGTATGGTGGGTGGATGCAAAGCTAGTTTACATTTTTACGCTAGTTTTACTCCTCTGTAAATCCTACTCAGTAATGACTAATCCCCAAGTTGATTCCCCTTTCCCATTCGGATTATTTTATTTTTGCTAGATTTTGGTACTTAATAAAGTTTAACCCTTTAGGGTCTATCTGTTGTGTGATTTTTCACATGCTAAAAGAAGTGGCTGGCTCCAAGGCAATACCCCAATGAAGATTAAAGGACACAGCCCCCTCCAAGAAAGCATAAATGCTTAAGGAAAATGCACAGAAAGAGCAGATTGCAAAAGAAACTACGGCAAAGACCTACAAGGAGTCAGACAAGACACCCAGACTAGGTGTAATACTCTGAGGAGCCCACCTGTCCTGTGTCTATTCCTGAACCTTCCCATAATAGCAAGGACAGTTTGGGCCATGCAGTCTCTGCTTACCTGCCATTGTCTTTAGCAAGAACAACACTACCCAGGAGTCACTCTCCTGCCTGAAGCAAAGAGAACAGAAACAATGCTCCTTTGAAAAGTCTTGTGCAACCAATTAATTCCTGCTGGGCTTTGGTCACTCTGTCTGCAGCAGCTCAAAGAAGTAACAGACTTCTGTCTGTTACTTCTCAGGGTGACACCTGAGAAGCCAGGTAGTCCTCAAAAAAGTTGGAGATCCCTGCAGCCACATCGAGGAGCACAGCCTGAGAAGACCCGTCCTCCTATAACCCCACTGACTCACAGGGGTGCTGGGCCAGCTCCCACCTCTGGCTCAGCTCTGGCCCCCAGGATCAGCTTTCCTCTCCAGAGTACAGTGAAGCTGTTCTGAGGTGCTCAGGGAGCAGTGGGGCAGGTCTTGCTTTGCTGCAGCTCCCCTCCATCAGCTCACTGACACGGAGGGCCAGTGCCCAGGCTGCAACTACACCCTGGCCTTGCTTTTTGTCCACCTCGTGCTCATGGGATTAGCATGGGCCCCTGTTAGGATCTGATCTCACTGCCTGTTACAAGGTCTCATTCCGTACTGGGGGCTGCTTTTTAGGCATTTCCTGGCAGGCTGGTGGTCCTCAACCCTCTCTCTTCTCCAAAGGGTAAAGATCTCCCTACTTCCTTCTCCCATTCCTGGCAACGAAACACCAGCAATCTCCTGGATTATGAGGAGATGTTTCAGCTCTCTCCTATGCTCCTTTGCCCCAGATCTACCACAGCATCTTCAGTGCCCCTGTGAGTCACTGAGGCACTCAGTGAGGACAGCAGACTGCTGCAGAGCAGGAGGTAAGACAGGACAAGTTCTGCTGGGGCTGAGGTAGTGTGGTTAATTCTACTGCTAATCTAACATCTCAAATTACCACCAATTGCCTGTTTCTTACGAGCCAGGTGAATCAACAGTGAAAATCTGAATCCAGGAAAGGGTTTTCCTAGCAGCCCCGAATGGGAAGTTCACAGGATTTCCAGAGGAATGGCTTTGCCGGCACCACGTTGCCAGTCCTTGTGGTTTTAATCATGTGTCTTACATGGTTGGTTTCTTTCCTAGCTTTCTTGCAGTTGCAGTATGATTACTGACTGAGTTTTCTCTTCTTCTTTTCACCTTGAGACAATCCTTGCTTGTGGGAGCTGCGTACGAAACCGTGAGAATAAGAACCCCAGGGGCTCAAAATACCCGTATGTAAATAAAGGTTAGCACCACAGAGATTACTTTCAAAGCAGCGCCTTGTTTTTCATCAAGAAAAGACTTGCACCTGACAACCTCAGTGACAGAGAAAACCAGTCTCTCTAGATGTGACTGAAACTGCATGCAACAGCTCCTCAGTACACGGGCTCTTCTCCAGCCTCCCAGGCGCAAACACGGCCGTGCCTCACTAGGAGGTCTGTGGGATGCTGTGCTGCTTCTGGTCTTCATTCTCCACAGTTACCAAACCAGGAGGCACTACTAAGGGAAATTACAGATATAAGCCAAAAGGCTGCTGGACTTCAAGCTCTTCTTAGGAAAAGGCAGCAGACCCCCCAGCTCCTTGTCTGGAGGAGAGGCAGAACCACAGAGCTGTGCTGAACTGTCTTCTTCAGGTTGCTACATGAGGAGTTTAGCACTTTGACCACAGACATTTCTACCTTCCTTCCCAATGCCTGTGAGATGCAAGAGAGTTAAGGAGTTGGCCATAAGGGATATTCAGGGGTAAGGTGTGAACTGTTGTGGAATATGAGCAAGTGATTAATCAGAATTTGCTTTGCAATCCTCACAGCTTTCCTTACACAGAACAGTAAGAAAGGAGGACTGGAATGAACAAAACTGCAAAAACCTGCAAGGAAAAGAGAAATGAAACTACAGCAGCTTCAGGTCAGGTTGGTTGGATGCTGGAGACCCTAGATGGGATGAAAACATAAACTGACACAAACTGGCAAGCTGATGAGGCATATTTTGGGCCAACCTGCAATAAATTGAACACCACAACCCTCCTTAGAGCCCAGGCACTATGGCAGTCTCATCAGAAAACACCAATCCCTGGCACCTAGATGGTGAATAAGGCAAGAAGGACAAAAGTGTGACCTTATGCTCTGAAGAGTAAGGACACATCCCATGGGATGATGGGAAGCCTCTCCCTGGAAAAGGTGATTTACTTGGCAGCACTTGACTGCCCTATATAAAGTGTGGCACGGATTATTTTCGGGTTCTGCTGCAACCCCATCTCGGTAAGCGAAGAAATAAGTTTCCAGAATGAGGGCAAAAAGAGGGAGGAGGGAGAAAATAATTCTTGACTGTGAAGCACAACATATGCTAGCGTGAAGCTGAACAGCTTTCCATGAAACATATTCTAGCCAAGCTATTACTAACACCTGATACACCCATGGTTCCCCATCGGTTACCTGCCAGCAATGAGCAATGGACTCAATATTATCAATTATGTTCCTTTCCCCTCTCCTTCCCTCCCACCAATTAAGCATCTGTTAATCATGAAAAAACATTCTTCTTCTTGGAAAATATCGGACAAACAATGAGTTTTACTAATAACATGGAATATTATTGTAAATAATCATTAAGGTGTCCCAGAATAAGGTGGAGCCATACTGCCATACCATCGATTCCAAACACTGCTATTTAGCAAAAGTTCTGGGGAAAGGAAAGTTGGTCAGGTCTGCAAGATGATGCTTCCAGGTAATGTGTATCAGAAACACCAGAAGCAGTACCGACTTGGTCAGATCAGGCTTCTTTGGTCTCACACCTATTAAGGCTGAGAACAGCTGCCATGAAAGCAGACACCTTTTCATTGTTCTGCTCCTTCCCCAGGACTGGCTGTGCAGAAAACTGTCACTGCCTGCCTTCAGAAGCCTCCCAGGAGATGTTTCACCAGACAAAATCTTCTCCTCATTCACTTTGGCAAATTTCTTCTAATCTAAGTCTCATTTGCTACAGTTCAAGCTCAGCCATATTCATTCCTCCAATCATACCTAATGCAGGAAATAGCATCCTCTTTTAACATATTTAAAGACTCTTGTCTTCCTCAGTCTATCCTGGAGTGAAAATACCAGTTTCTCCAACCTTTACTTCCAGATGTATTTTCTAGTGTTGTCATAATTCTTGTGCCTTCGACCTAGCATTAGCATAAACAAAGAGAGACAAGATACTCAGATGACCTCATAGAGGGCCATGCAGCACCAATAAGAGTAGATCATACAATCAGAAATTTGCTTTAAGAGGACACTTTTTGCTCCCTGCCACCCCCGCCACACCCTTTGATTTCACTCACTCAACCCAGCAGCCCTAACACTTGCCCTGAAGGCCGCAGTAGAAATGTCCATGGCAGGATCTGGGATTACTTAGGCACAAACAAAATGTACCTATGATAGACTTCTATGTGGATGCTGAAGTGACAAACATCTTACATAAGGCAATGTGATACAGAGCAGGGGCATACCAAGAGGCTGAATCCAAGCTGTAGAATGGGAAACTCAACTCTAACCTCCTGTGGTTTTTTGCTCGTTTTGCAGTATTAATTATTTATTATTTGGATTGGCTTCTCACACCATGAACGAACAAAATGACTGATTTACAGAAAGCACTCCTACTTACCACAGTGTTTGATGATGTGCTGTCCACATGGGAGTAGGATCTGCAGACCTGTCTCTGCCCTGAACATCTGCAGGTTCCTGAGTTGAGGGAATCATATACTGAATGAAATTCAGCAGCTTCTTCCCCTGATCAAAAACACACTGCCCACAAAAGGGAAGAAGGCAACCATCTCAAAGAAACACGGATATTAAGACTTACTGCTCTGTCTCCTTGCAACAAATGCCTGTGTGGCTTCCAGTGTTGG
The DNA here is from genome assembly GCF_001715985.3 of Manacus vitellinus. Classification (NCBI taxonomy): domain Eukaryota; kingdom Metazoa; phylum Chordata; class Aves; order Passeriformes; family Pipridae; genus Manacus; species Manacus vitellinus. The sequence goes on from NW_021940917.1 coordinate 16,038,390, forward strand.
TGACTAACGGGCAGTTTCCTGTTTGGCTGGCAGCTGGGAGCAGAAAATCTACCTACAACGTTAACTGTACAACAGACTTCCTAAAAAAGCCATCTACTTTGGCAGCCTTGGCTGAGGAACTCTTGAGTGTTTAGCTGAGCTTCCCATGGCAAGCACAGGGGCATAAGGCATAAGGACAAGTGTGTACCTGATTTAACAGCATGTTACCAAATATGCAATTACCATGTTTCACCATAAACACTGGAACTGTGTGCCAAAGCAGGATACAAAGTTCACAAAAGACTTCGCCCAACTTGGCACAGGACTTCACGGCTAATACTTTTTAGACATTTCTTAGCAAAATGGAACATGTTTTCCTGATGCCCAGGGCCTTGTCGTGACGTGAATCAAGGAAGGCCCAGAACTGCAGCACAGACCAGCCACATTTGGTTCTTCCCAGCCCTCATCCTTCCTGTAAACCTACAGAGACTATTTGCTGTTTCCTTACATTCTCATCCACTTGGCTTTATACTTTTTTTTTTTTTTTTTGCTTGAGGATTGTTCTGTGAAGGTGCTAACTGCTCATTTGTACTGGTTTATCATCCCGAAAGCTTAGTGCCCACGGATCTGAAGGTACTGCTCAGGGAAGGACATCCCATGTACAATATACTTTCGGGACTAAGATCTTGGAAATTTCATAATCTTTATAATGGCAATCATAAAGATGAAAACCACTCAGTTATCTCTGAACACTCTGTCCACAGACATCAAGTCAAGAGTTGATCAAGACTGCAGAGGAGTTACTGCCTGCAGAGGCCTAGAAGACAAGGAGGCTAATGTGTATGCCTCAAACACCAGCAGGCTGTGGGGCCAACCGTGGATTGCTGGTAATTACACACAAGGATTGTTGGTGACAACACACTGTGAGAAAGAACAGGATGTGGCTGGAGAAAGGGCCATATGGAAGTAGGGCAGCATATTTCTGGGACGAACTTCCTTGTTCTGGCTCCTGGAGATAAACACAACACAGCACAGCGTGAGTGCAGGAATGAGGTTGAGAATGGGCAGGGGCTGTAGGGGTGGATCAAGACCTCCAAGATCCAAAGATCCCCGAAGCCCTCCAACCCATTTCCAGGAAGGTCTAGGAGAATGGACTGTGCATAAATATTAATTTGCACAGAAAGTGAGAAATTTATCTCCAAGTCAGATAAATTTATCTATAAAAGGTACCCACACTGAGCCCAGGTGCACAGTCACCCCCAGGACACCCCAGCTGGCTTGATGCTGGAGCCAGGACTGGTGATCTGTCTTTCCCTCTCCCTTTCTTTCTCTCTGCCCCTCTTTAATTCATCTCTCTGTTCCCTTTCACCCTACCTCACTCTTCAAAACCCACAACCTACTTTTATAGTAGGTCCAGGACTAACACACCAATTTCCATGCGAAGTGTGTAATTTACTAATAAAACCTTGTAAGCTTTTGCAGACCCTCTGATTTTTGTCATTCCTTTCAACCATAAGCACCTATGAATCTTGAGTGCTCCCTTTCCCTTAAGGGTGGGATGCCACACTGACAATTTTATCCCAGGGAAGTGGAAAAAAGGGGAAATAAAAAAACATTGGAGCCAGAAAGTCAATAAAATAATACAAGAGAATCTCTTACTTTAACAGCAATTTATTATCATTAAAAGTAACAACAAGTAGTTTTATATCCTTTTGTCTTAAAAATCTAGTGTAACATACTGCTACGGTTCTATGAAACTTACAGCAAAATTGTATCCCCAAACCACACCGTTCTGCCTGCTCCTCACAGACATCACTGGTGTGGCACACGAACAGCACAGAAACGGATCGCTCTGTACAGCGATGACCATTAGGCCTCAAGATGCTACAAGTTACTGTGTAAGAGCTATTAAATATAACTTCTGTTTTCCTCCTTGTTAATATTGCTGGAACAATCATGTATTTCACAAAGTTTTTTGGTGACACTGTCATCTTTTAAGGACTGTATTTTATCTCCGTACTTCTTCCCGATATAGTTTTCCATTTTTTTCTTCCCCCCCCTCCCAGTGACACGCCTACCCCATCCCAGGAGACAAAACCAAGCACACAGCAACACATATTTTCTTCACATCCTGAAGCCAGGGCTCAGCTCTAGCCCTTACCTTTAACATTGCTGCCAGAACAACTTGGCAGCACACAGTTCAGGAATAACACACGCTCATGTTTTAATCTGCAGCTTCTTGGGAGCTCTAGAGCTTAGGTTAAGTTCAAGATAAGTGCCCAAGATAGCTAATTTACAGCTATTTCAGATTTGTGTAAAGGAACAGCAGCCAGACGCTGCAGGACAGATGCATCTTCACATTACACAAAAAGGCCTGAGCAAGTCATAATACTGCTTGTCACCAGCTTGCAGGACCAAAAAAAGAGTATCCACAAGCAAGCACACGTATTGGTGAAAAAGAAGGATGGTCCTAATTCTGTCAAGCATTTAATGTGTTGAATTTAAGCTTACAATGTTACCCAATATTCAAAAGTAAGCAGAAGCCTCTGAGTGAAACCTTTCTGGCCATCAGAAATGTACTGAAGAAAAGGAACATGGGGAAACTTCATACAGGCATTCAGATGTGGTTTGTGTATGATTTCAGGTACGCCAGGAGGTCTGCTCTTCAGGAGCAGACCCCTTAGACTGGATGCATATTTCTGCATGAACTTCACAGTAGCGTGTGGGACTGGGAAGCTCAAAGAACACAAATCAGCAAGCATGTTCATGTGCATCTATATCCACTCTGGATTTAGAAAACCACGGGAAAATGATAAACACAATCATAGGGTAAAAGTATGGAGGAGATATTAGATCAACAAATTCTGTGAATGGACTCCAGTTATTGTACAACAGCAGTTCACACTCTTCTCTAAACAGACCTACAAGTTAAACTCCAGGAGAAAAGGGGGCATTAAACTTACTCAATTAAAAACAAATTTTTGGAGTTTGCCCTCAGCTGGATTTCTCGGGAAAACAAAAAAATCCCCAAAGCAATACTTCCAGCAAAACTGTGAAATCTTGTCTTACCTAACATCCTAGACCACTATCTTGCTTTGTAAATGTACCTAACAGCTTATAAATATCCCATGCTTACTCAATAATACTTTAATGACTTTTAACTGAGGTAGCCACTAAACCATCACCATACCTTAGCAGTGCCAACAAAATGGGAAAAGCTCAACCGAGAAGCTCAAGAACAGTGAGTTTGCAAAAGCCAACAGCACTTGCTTCCAAAAATGTAATTTTCTGTCTAGCTGTCCTCCTCCTACCCTTGTTGCACTTCCCTTTTCTCTTCTTGCCCATCTCTAACAAACAGCAATAAAGAAAAATTTAGCTTTCCAGTTAATTTGTAAAATGTCTCTGGATTTTCAAAAGTAAGTTTTCAAATGAAGAATCAGAGAATTTTGTTTTAAATGAATGTCATTTAAAACACTGACACTGAAGGACAATCTCCACCCCCAACCACTGACACCTCAGGTTCCAGCTCTATCATCTTCCTGCACATGCCTAAGTGTGGAAAGACACCTGCATGGGGAAAACACTGAAATTGTGAAAAGGTCCCTTTCATTGTAAGTCTCATCTCATATATGTAAACATGCTAAGAATCATCTGTCAATTCACTGTCTTTCAAGTACTCAGGAAGTTAAAATAAAATTGCAATCATCATTCTTCTAGCTAAAAAATACATTGATCTGTCACATCCTGGACCTTTCTAGTGGCGTTCCCTGCTTAAAATGAAAGTATTTTCAAATTACTATGATAGCCTGTGATCAAATTCAACATGAAAAAAAAAAAAAAAGATCAGCTTTAGGGATGATTAATACCCTGGTATTTTTAAAAACATTTCCAGGATTTTTTTGTGGTCCCTTATCACAGATATTTTTCAAGGTAATGCAGAACCCCTTCTATCCACATCCAAGTCAACCAACCAAAAAAGAAAATGTAGATCAGATACCTTGTGTACATACCCAAATACAAAACCAAAATGGTATGAATTGCATGCAGCTGTACACAGTGCAGTTCAAGCAACACTGAGGTGTCACCCTTGCTTTTGTGAAGCATCTGGACAACAGCAAACTGCGGGGTGATAACTGTAATGCAGTCTTTGGGTTTCTTCTTCCACAGAGACACACAAAGCTACTTTTATTTCAAAAAACTCTACCCCACAACAGTAAGACATCGAACAATTTAGCCATGACAACTGTACTGTGAAGAATTTCTGAATTTTCTTACATTTGTTTAGATCGCTCAAATGGACTTACTGTTTGAAGTCCTTTGCTAGAATTTTATTTTCACAAACCACAACACACCAAAAAGGTGTTTCCTGCTTTGATTAGATACAGTTGTTCATCAGGTGGAAGGTAGATGAAGGCAGTTTATTACAACACAATAAAACTAATCTCCTCCTTATGAAGCATATGTAACGCACAAATTAAAGATTCCAGTTAAGCATCACCACGTATCAACCCTTCATACTTATATGAGCCAACCAGCTAAGAAACTGTTACTACTAAAATTGTACACAGGCACCTTGCCATATCATACTTACATTACAGTTCTCTTTTTAAAACATTCCACAACTGCCTCTGCTTTTGGGCCATTTTCGTCCATTTCATCTGTTCAGACGCTGTGTCACCACTTCTCGGTACATGATAGAGATATATATCAGCAGAAGAAAAATGACAAAGAAATCATCCAAGAAACCCAGAATTCCGAAGAGTGCTTCAGGAAGAAAATCCAGAGGTGAAGCCAGGTAGAGCAAGGCTCCAATTAAGCAGAGGAATATTCTGATGCGAAACATCCAGAAGAGGCCCCCAACAGAAAACATCTCCCTGAAAGCATGTCGCAGTAAAGTGGGCAGATCCATAATTCTTTCCATAATCTATAAAGAAACCAAAAGTTAATATTTGGCTTTAGCAACACATCCACGCTAAATCGAAGTTTCTATTACTACATTACAGATGAGAAACTAAATTAAAACAAAAACCAGTAAGAAAAGACTTAACGATTTAGTTTAGTGGGGTAATACGGCAGATTTGGAATATATATGCTTTTAATAAATAGTCAAACTGTGTTATTGTATAATATAAAACATACATCACTAGGAAATACATTGGCATCTGCTATGAAGGAAAAGCAATGACTACTGGAGGAAAACAAATATACTAAAGAACCTTTAATCTATTCCTGGCTCCTTTCTATTTTTCTACTATGATTCTGACACATTAGTGAGGGACTGCTCAGTAGAAAATATTTGGGCTTTGATCATGAAGAGGAGAAAGGGGTGAACTTTCACATTTTTTTTAAACCTGTTCCTTTCTACTGTACACAGTTTCTACACAGGGCCATTAAACTCCATTAAAATGAGTTATTGCCAAGGCTGAAAAGGTTTTAGAGAAAGGAATTTTGCGTGTGGTGAAGGCAAAACACTGTGTATAAATCAAAGACAATTTATCTAGTCTAATTAGGGCTTTAGTGCAGACTTCTGACGAGCTGTCAGACGAGTTACTGGGGACTAGACACAGAGCCCACAGAGAGGTCTAATGGAGCCTGAAAGGTAGTCTCAAACTATTCTGGATCAAAAGCATAACTGCTTTGTGGTTTAGAACATGAAAAAAAAACCCTCCCTCTTCTGTCTCTTTGGACTGTAAATTTTTCTTGCTGATGCTTTCTCACTATATCCAAATCCAGTGGACAAATGAAGACAAGCAGGGAGTTACTAGTGTGTGTGCGTGTTCCTTTCACCTTGCGAATCAGCACACACATGGAAGACACGCTCCCAAGGCTGACATTCAAAAGTTTGCAGAACTGTTTAGCTGTTTATAGAAAAAAAAATCCTGTTTTCATCACTCAGAGAGGAGCATAAAGACTGCAGGAAATCTGTGAGGAAAATTAAAAAGTCAAGACAGTATATAGCTTGAAATCTGAAGAAGAAAGGCGCAGAGTAGAACCTTTTCTAATCAATGTAAAGAGATCAGTCAAATGAATATTCTTACTTGCAGGTCATGTATTTCAGTAAGTATTTTTAATAATTATCGATCCTTTCAAAATAATGACTCATACCTAAAAAGCAGCTTAACACATGACCAGGGAACTCAAGGCTTACTAGTGGTTCTCACTCACAACAAAAATGCAAGTTTCTGTACATTTCCACAAATTACTAATAAATAACTTTGAGGTCTTGGGTTTGACCTAACTATATAAATGTGAATTTCCTAAAAAAAAAAACTTGCCTGAGACCCAGGCATCATGAAGAGAAAATCCATACTCCAGGGCAAAACAAAAAAGGAAAAATCATAAAAAAATGCTTTTAATCTCTCCTAAAACCACTGACTTCTGCCCAAATTTACCCAAAACTTACAGATCTGGGCTGTCCAGAGAATCTCCGATTGTAATCACTAACATCTTGAAACACTTGGTTTGCACCCTGCTGATCTTCACCAAAGAGTGGTAAAAACAACGTTACCTAGGCACAAGAGGGAGGTTATGTTACATGTGCAACTGTTTTTTAAATGCATTGTGAACCATAAATGAGAACAGTCATCTTCAGTTAACTACACAGAACAAACTTTGGTTTAGTTTAATATTTAATAGGAGAATAAACTGAAACTAAATAAACTAACACGGATACCACTATTAAGTTTTAACTAATTAATTGCTTACAGTTCTTTGCAGAATATTAATTTTTAAAGAGATTGTAAAAAAAAAAAAAAGCCCAAGAACCTTCCCTTCAAAGGAGGATTACAGATATTTTTTCTAAGCACCTAAATGCTTTATGTTTCATAAGTGGGGCAGATGATTATGAGAACAAAGTCAATTTACCAAATTAATCTAATTTTGTTTCTTAAACTGAAAATCAAATAAAGCAATCAAGGAGGTCTTTCTTTTTCTATTGTTAGAATGGCCTTGCATGTCAACAAACAAGCAGCAAAACTTACATTTTTGCATATGGGTATTCATACCAAGATGAAGGAGAATAATACAGAATAATAAATGAACAGCTCTTCAGTAAGCACAGAGAATTCTGCTCTGTTCTTGGGTTAACTTTCATGCAAACATAGAGCAATATGGAAGGTCATATTCACAGAATCACAGTATCACAAGTCCTACTCAGCCCTGCACAGACCCATCCCCAAGAGTCACACCATGTGCCTGAGAGTATCATCCAAACCTTTCTTGAACTCTGTCAGGCTTGGTGCTGTGACCACTTCCCAGGGGAGCCTGTTCAATGCCCAACCACCCTCTGGGGGAAGAACTTCTTCCTAATATCCAATCTAAACCTCCCCTGACATAACTTCAGGCCATTCCCTCAGGTTCTGTCACTGGTCACCACAGAGCAGAGATCAGTGCCTGCCCCTCCTCTTCCCCTCCCAAGGAAGTTGTAACTGCAATGAGCTCTCCCCTCAGTCTCCTCTTCTCCAGCTGAACACACCAAGTGCCCTCAGCCGCTCCTCACAAGGCTTCCCCTCAAGACCCTTCACCATCTTTACTGCCCTCCTTTGGACACTCTCTAACAGCTTCATATCCTTCTTGTATTGTGGTGCCCCAAACTGCACACAATATTCACATAGATCTTGAATCTGTGTGGCAGTCACATTTAGCAGATGACAGCATGAGCAGATCTACATTCAACTCCTAGCCCTGCCACAAACCTTCTGTATGACTCATGTTGTTCATGTGTACATATTTCTCCTCCTCATTTATAAATTAGGGTGAGAATGAATACATAACCATGCAAGCAGTACCACCTAATTTATCTGTTGCTCAGAAGAAGGTAAATGAATATAGATGTAAGGAAAGACACTAAAAAAATCACTTTCCCCCTTCCTCACTTTTAGCTTTTGTGTCTTTTTCCTCACTGACTACACTCTAAACCTACACCTTCTTCCTCCAGTCATACCTATTATTCTTTCCTTCATCTGTGTTCTTACAGTCATTTGTCCTGCTGAAAAACACAATCACAGCAGGATATAACGGAGGGGTAAGGGCAAGAAGCAAGTTACACAATTCATCACAGGTTAGTAGCTTTGTAGTTTGTGCACTGATAAAATAAAGATGTACTTTCGTTAAAACATACACTATCAGAGACTCAAGAGATCCTAAGAAAGAGTTAATGAGTTGCAGGAACATATTTCAAACTGACAATGTAAGTAAGTCGCGTAGGAAGTAAGTTAATGCTTGCTCTACAAAGCTCAAATTAATAATACATACAAGCTAAAAATAGGGACAAAATAAGAAATTGACATGGATAGGTTTTTTTGGTAGGGAGAGAAGGAAGGGAGAGGGTACTTCTCAGAAACCAGTAGTGTACTGCCTACTGGCAGTCTTCCAGAACAGCCAGGCCTTTTAGATGCAAGTTCTGGTAAGGAAGTTTTATTAGATCCCAAACAGAAAGCATGAAAGGATCATAGTTAAAATCCCACAATTTTCTGTTTTCATATACTCTTTTACAGAAAAATGTCTGACTTAGCACTGTTTACTTATATTTGAGTTGCAGAAACAATCTGTATTTTTTGAGCTGTTCGGGAAAGCAAAAAGTTCAGAAAAACTGAATGTCCACTATTGATGTCTTTACATATCTCTCTATTAAGTCAGCTTCTCAGACTTCTTCATCTGTCAGCCTCACTACTGAGGTTCACATGTAAGTGCCTTGAGGCAAGCTGTACTAGATAGCCAAACTGTCAGGTTCACAACTTAAAATATTACCGTCTGCCTGCAGATTGGACAACGGATGGCACCGAGCCATGAGCCATACCTCCAGTAGGCAATAATGCAGGAACCTGATGAAAGCAAGTTACAGACATTTAAACTTCTGAGCTGAAAAACCTCATTGCCTGAAACAATACGTTACACACCAAGGAAAACAACAGAAGTGTATAAGCAGTTAGGTTAAATCTACGTTTTCTTATGTAATTTTGTATACGGCATTCACTGAAGGTGCCAAGAACCAACATATTCAAATTCAGTGCTATTAGTGAGAAAAATCCTGAACAGGATTCAACTGAATCATTAATTTTAAGGTATTACTTCCTTTTTAGTCATTAAGAAACAGATAATTAAAATTTTTGCCAGTTCAAAATGTAAAAGTCACAAAAATGTCAGGAGGTGTAAAATTTATCCTAAAAACTTGGCTGTATCACCAGAGTTTCAACAGATGAAGAAATATATCAAAAGGTGAGTACTTTAACTGTTCTCCAAACTTGTACATTTTTTCATTTAAACAACTAGGCATGGTATGCACGATATGCTCCATAAAACTAGATGAATGCCATGAAAGAATCCTACTGGGAACCTGAAGGAGAGGAAGCAAAATGCTGTGTAGGATGTTTACATACAAATTTGAATAGCAGGGCCACACAAAAAAAAAAACCAACAACCAAAAAGGCAAACGCTTTAATCATTGTGAACTTGGTCTTAATTCTTCAGGACTTCCAAGAAAAAAAAATATTCTCTGAGATAAAAATAATATCAAGCAGAATGTTTTACTCTTTCTAAACCAGTTTTCCTAAATAGCACATTTCCAAATGTTTTTCAGTCTCTTCAGTTGTTTACTGCAATGGAAAAAAATTATACTCTTTGACACTTTAGAATTAACCACATTTGAAGTCCTGATAGCATAGAAAAAAAGTGAAGCACAGTCTCAAAGTGACTGTTTATTAACAAATGTGTTTTCTCATCTATTTATAAAAAAAAAAAAATTATTTCTAATGCAGACTGAAAGCCAGTTAAAAGCAAACAAAGCCTTGAATTAGGGTGGCTGTACTTGTGCCAAAAGTTTGTATTCCTGTTCTGGTTTTTTCTTTGCAACTTGGGAGTTTTTCTTGCTTACCACAGAAGAGATGCCCGCAGTTTGTTTCTATAGGAAACGTAGCCTGCTGCAAACAGACTGGACAGGACATGTCTGTATAAAAGCGATGTCGGTCACCAGCAGAGGCATCCTGCAGGAACAGCAGAGAAATGCAAAGTGTTAAGAGATACTATTTTTATATAAGTCTGCTGGGTTTAAAATAATAATAATAATAATAAATTAGCATTCATTTACTACAAGTCAAACACACAGAGCTATGTGAAATGAAGGAGAAATATATTTAAGCGCAAAAATCAAACCCACTTAAATGCACTGATTCACTAAGCAAGTTCTTCTTGTGACCAGCCCATTATTTTCCCTTCATCTGTTATATAAGTGTGTGCTTCACGGTTGAAGACCACAAAGAAGGAACCTCCTTGGTTCTTCACATTGAGTTAGGTTAGATATGCTGAAGCATGAATAACAACCTCAGATCTGTATTGTTATTTCATTATCCCAGACAGTAGATCTGTCCAGAACCAGGTAACTGAACTGTGTTGCTCACCAGCTGCAGCATTTAGTGTTTTCAAGCCCAAGCACAGACACCAGCTTGTGTAAGTCACTGTCATGAAATAGTTTTTCTCCTCATTTTGCTGTATTTGCCTTCCCCATAAATATGCACTGTCATTATTTCAAGAAGTATCACAGCGAAAGACTCTTCTCAGCATTCTCCAGAGGAATGGCTTTTCACTCTGGGGCTGGTACTCAGAAATTTCCAGTAACTTGGCCTAGACTCTACCTGTCAGAACTAGATGCAGTCATAGAATCAAGGAGTGGTCTGAACTGGAAGGACCTTTAAAGATCACCCAGTTCCAACCCTTCTGCCAGGGGCAGGGACACCTTTCATTAGACTAGGTTGCTCCATGCCATGTCCAACCTAGCCTTAAACACTTCCAGGGATGGGGTATCCATAACTTCTTTGGGCAACCTGTTCCAGTGCTTCACCACCCTAAGACTAAAGAATTTCTCCCTTATGTCCCATCTAAACCTATCTTCTTTTGGTTTAAAACCATTGCCCCCTATCCTGTTACTAACGGCTTTGGTAAAAAAGTTTCTGTCACTCTTTGTTGCTTGGCTCTTGCTGCTGTGCCATTGTTCTGCCACACACTGTTTTATCAGTCTAAATACCTAAGCCCTCTCCTGCCTCGGCAACTGTACTCCAGATTTCCTTTCCTTTACCACTAAGTTCCCAGGAGCACTGCAGGAAAGCACACAGCGTCATCCAACATGCTCCACCTTGTGGCAAAAACTTGTTTGAGAAAAAGAACCAGCCAAATAACTAGTTTTAATTAAGAAAGCCTATGTTATCTCATTACTTGATGAATTTCAAAGATGCCCCTGTACAGTAAGTAAGCTTCTATAAAACCAGCTTCTTCCAGAACCTCAGAGAAGTCTACACTACCCCACATCAGAGAGCAGAATGGTGGCAACGCTCAGCACAGCACCTGCTCCGTTTGAAGCTGCTGACGAAGAGCTCGCACTAGCTCTTGATTTTCTGGATGTATGTTCTGATGTTCATTTCTGCGAAAGGAAACACAAGCAATAAAAAAACACTGTGACCCAACGCTGAGAAATAAGTCATTGGAAAAAAACATGAAACTTGAACAAAGGGCAAAAAAAATCATTCTTTCCTGCTTTAAAGGACTTTAAAGGAAGTACACAAATAATTAAGGAAACAGGACATTTATTCTGGATCCTAAAGTTACTTTGGACATTTAAAGCTGTATAGTAGCCAGATTTTTCAGACAGACTCCATAATCAGTCATTAAATCCTGTTAAAACTAGATCTGAATCTGAAAAACAATTAAACCATAAACCTACAAAAACTGAAGTTGCCTGAAAGCTTTTATATTAAACATGCAGAAATAATTTTCAATTATGTCTCCACTGTTAGTTTTTTACTTGTTGGTTTACTCATAGATTTATTATTTTTTCACTTACTGCCTAAGTTATAGAGTTGAAACCTCCTAACTATTTCAATTTTATCTGCTACATAACATTTACATAAGAAAGGGTAGACAAACTCTTAGATTTAGAATGTTGAATTTATGTAACTATCAGCAGACTGGATATAAAAAGAAATCATTCTTTTAAAATCACTCTTTTTTTTAAAAAGAAAGACTCTACAGGCAAGAAAACGACAGGTTGGAGATGCCAAGAGGAATCATAGGGAAGGGACTCACTGGAGAAAGGAGGATGGATATATTACAAATTTGAAATTCAAAAGCACAATGGGAACTGAATTGGAATTAAAAAAATATGCTGACAACAATTTTTATGCTTTATTTATTCATATGGATTTCAATGGTGGTACATTCTGCTCATCACTGTTGAGGTCTCAGCTGGATTCTGTTCTCCATTTTGTGCTAAATGTATAAAAACATATAGAGAAGATGGAGGAAGTTCAGAAGAGAATAAGAACTATTGCTCACATTTTTTAAACACTAAAGAAAGAAGAAATGTCAGTTTATATAGAAGACTGTTCATGGAGAGAAAAGAGGACAGGATAAGGCTTTCATTCTATAGATATGAGCAATTATTTCCCACAGTTATCTAAGGCTCATGGAAAACCATTTCTAACCACTAAGTGTACAAAACAAGAGAAGATTACTTCAGGGTATTGTGATCTATCCTTGACTAGAAGCTAAAAAAAACCAAACATGTTGCAATGCTTCCAGTGATATCTAGGCAAGCTGATCCTCTGTAAAAGATGAGGGCTGGACTGGCTGAATTTTTAGGACATTTTTTGGTCACAGTTCTATTACACCATTTCCTCAATGGCTCTAGGAGCTTCTGCAATATTTTCCTTCATTTAATGTGGGCAATCACAATACTGCATTACTGCTATGTTTAACATTTTATCTACTTCATTCTTTCTTCAAGGAGGAATAGACAAGCCCCATATTTTTCATACTAATACCTTCATGGCTATCTGTAAAGAGTGAATGTATTTAACATTAATGTGGGTGACATGTATGAAAGTTATATAAAGAGAAGGCTCTATTAAAACTCTTCTTACCCACCCTGGGTCACCATGAGTCAGATTTGGTGGATGTTGTCTGTCATACATGTTATATGTATAAAAGTATTTTCTTGTTTAGATGCTACAAACCTTCAGTTTGCCAGAACTTTTGATACATATGGAAATTCAATTCAATTCACACAAGAGTAGAAGATGTGAATTATAAGCCAGTTTAATTTGATTTCTCCACAAACAACTAATTGCAAATTTGCTGTTAAAATGTTAATTTATATGACTTTACCCTGGTATCACATGCTGTGCTGACTAGATGAGAGCATTTGTACAGCTGTAGAGGTATAGCATATACTGTCACTTATGCATAAGATGATGAGGTAGCAAAACACTGTGCAATATTCAGGAAGGTACAGGCACAGTTCGAGACACATCAAACTCATAACTCCTGTCATGTAATTAGAGTGAGAAGATAAATTAAATAAATGAAAACCAGTATGCTGCTATGTAACTAAAGGTATTATCAAACACAAGCCAGAAAGAAATGAAGTTAGATGCAAAGGCTTTTTACTTCCCCACTGCGGAGTGCTAGTACTCCAAAACTAGAGGAAAAAAGTCCCATGATGTGGAAAGATTGTATTATGTACCACAGAGGGACCCACAAAAATACTATTATTGGAAGGAGGAAGGCTGCCTACTCATACAGTGTGCAGTGTCACACAAGGAAAGTTAGGGACAGCACTTATGGGGACTGGTGCATCGCTGTGCAGTGATGGTCACTGTTAATTTTCAAGGATTAAGATCTCACTTCTGCTGAAAATATTGACTTCATCTTATAATCAAACCATATGATGGCATAGAAAAATGAGTTCAAAGGTCTAAACCTGCAGATCCATAAACATGGAGTAGGTAAGTCATCTGGGACAAACAGGAAATCCCTAGTAGAGAATTAAAGGGTAAGTCTCCCTTGTCTCTCTCTCTCTCTCAATTTGTTGACTAGTCTGAATTTTTACAATCTCACTTGTAATGTGACAACCTACTCACCGATTTTAAAGATGATGGAAAGAAATCTGGCTTCATTTTATCAAAATTCATAATTCAAAAACATACAGGCTTTACAAAAGTATCATATAGTACCTGAACTAAACATCTGCAACTTGCTACACATGTTAATTATGGATAGTAAGTGTCTCTGCCAGAAGCATGAACACCTTCAGCTCATGCCTTGATGTGATGTTTCATTGAGTTCTCAGCGCTGGAAGCAAGTACAGTAACCATATCCCTTAACAGTTCTTTCCATATTCCACTTCTGCCTCCTAAGATCTCCTGCAACAGGTACTTATCTACTTTCCCTTTTTATTCTGTTCCTGCAACTGCTCATTACCCTAAGCATTCTTTCATGTATTCTTACCCAGGACCTGCTCCTACCCAACTTCAGTATTTCAGATGTTGCGTACAGAAATATGGGTGGCAAAGAGACTGGGCTAATGGACACAGTATAAGGATCACACAGACCATTATAATGGCTAAGATAACAAGATAAGAAGAAGAAAATATCCTTCTTCTCCCCCACTTTGTGCTAAATAAATTAAAAGTACTATAGCTTTTTTACTGTACAGCTTTTCTACCATACTGTGCAGATTTTGATGGTGACAACACAAAGGAGGTAGAGAAAAAGTGCTGCTGAATACAGGCAATTTCAGAAGGTACCAGAAGGCAGAGCAGAGAGGTAAGAGGATGCTGGTAAGACTGTCAGTCATCACAGAATCATAGCATATAATGAGCTGGAAGGGACTCACAAGGATCATCAAGTCCAACCTCTGGCCCTACGCAGAATCCCAAGAATCACACCATGTGCCTGAGAGTGCTTCTTGAACTCTGTCAGGTGTGGTGCTGGGACCAGTTCGCTGGGGAGCCCGTTCCAGTGCCAAATCACCCTCTGGGAGAAAAACTTTTTCCTGGTACCTAATCTAAACCTCCCCTGACTCAGCTTCAGGCAATTTCCTCGAGTCCTGTCACTGGACAAGACTCATACAATGCAGAAGTAAACAAGCTTCCAGACTGGAAGCTTTGTGTCTGAGTTTGTTTGCCCCTCCAGAAAATAAACCATTGAAGTATGTAGCAGGATCCACAGACAAACCTTTTACCTAGGTCATTACACTGTAGAGGTAGTTAGTAATTAGCCTTTATCTCCCTCTCCAAGTAACCTTTCATCACTGATGTACCGCCTCCCTGAACTCCAGTTCTGACTGAACTCCTGCTACTCTTGCCCACTGCTGACCCTCTCTTCTTTTTTCATGTTCCTAACTTACTTAATAAAGTTCAAAATATTTTAAATTTAATTTTTAAACTAAAGACAATTCAAGTCACAATTGCCAAAAATGCCAACATAATGGATAGAGAAGTCATTAGAGAGCAGAGGTAAAAGAGGCCATCTTGAAGCAATCTGAGTAACTGGAACAGTTTTGGGGAAAAAAGGCAAGGAAAAAAGGCAAGGTGAAGAGAATATGTTTCTCCTAAGATTCCTTTGTGGTCTCCTGGTTCTGAACAGCAGCACTGCCTTGCAGTCCAAGCAAGCTTTCCCACTTCTAGTTTCTTTTCTAGGTTGCTCTCAAGCAACTCCTACCCCTCTAATATTTCTCCTATGGACATATCCTCCTCAGTAAATTTCGTAACGCCAATGTGTCACTAAAACTGAGTTCTCTTGGTTGTGAAAACTATTCTGTTTTCAAAAGTCTACAGACATCCATAAAAACAAAAAGAAGCCAATCTGAAGCTCAGACTCATTTTCCCAAAACACATAGGCTAAGATATTTGCTAGATTGCAAAGAAAAACTCTGAAATGAAAATAAGCTTTGATGACTTGACCATTAAGAGTTATTGAATTCTGAATTTAGTGTTTTGATTTATGAAAAGCATATTAAAGTCCAATGTTCTAACAGCATATTCATCTATAAACAAATCAGTCAATTTGTTTGAAGTTTTTGGGTTTGGCTTCTTTGTTTTTTTTTTGGAAGGAGACTGTGTCTAGAACATACATTGTAGGATGATACCCCACTTCAATTTTGGAGTCACTGTTGACAAATCTGTACTTTGTAACCAAATATGACACAGCAGCCATACAGACAGTGAATTCAGCCACTTTCAGTTTTAAGGAATGATGAACATTATTCAGTTTGATCATCTGAAGATAAGGAAGAGTTAAAGTCCACTTTTGAGAAATGCATCATTTCATTCTAACCGTGAGTTAAACCACGAAAGAGAGTAAGCGATCAAACAAACACTTCCTTAATGTGAAAAAAGTCAGTTTTTATGTACCAATGCAAAAATTTGTCGAGAAAGTTAGAATTTTATAAATGCAGGTATGCTGATTAATTCCTATCAACATATTCTCACCTTAAAAGCGTATATACCAGAGCAGCAATGAAAGTGAAACTGAGCACAACTGCCACCAGTACCTGGTCACTTATTCCTTCTATAACTGAATCATTATCTAGCTTCAAACTCTGAACTTCTGCTTGGTGACTGGCCATCACAGCTCTAAAATGTAAAAAGAAATACATACATATACATAAATATTAAGACATACGTGTGCACACATTCATTATAAACATAGTTACAAACAATATATATACTCATCTATTCATATACACAACAAATTCCTGAAATGACAGAATAGTCATTGCTGGGGGAAAAGCTGTAAAGGAAGAAGGAATGGATCTATTTTTACTTAACACTGAGCTTGCTGTAGAGGTCTTGTGCAGTAGCGAACAGATCTTAAATGACTGTGTTGTGATTTAAAGATTTAAAAAAAAAACCAACAAACTCTCAGTTTACCTGGGAATCTTTACAAAATAAATTGCATAGGGATAGGTCACTACTGAATCGGACATATTCTAAGGAGAGTTTATTTAAAAAATTTATAATGACTCTGCATTATCAAGCATTTTAGTTATTACACATCACATAATTCCCGCTAGGCTACGCCAACACAGAAACCTAATTTTCACTACTTAGTGAATAAAGAAAAAAGAATATTTGGGGTTTATCTGTTTTTAGTGTTTAATGCCCATTTGCATACACAGGAATCACCCAATGCATATTATACTTTGTCTGTCTTATCTGTGCTTTACTATTCTTCAGCTGGAAAGATGTAGAGAACTCAAAAAAAAAAAAGAGTATTATCAGGTTTTCCTAGTCAGACTCATTTGTTTTATATTAATTTCACATATGTAGTCATCAGAATGACTGGCAGATGCTAACATTTATTAACCTACATCACTAACCTACAGCTGGAGACCTGCAAAATGAAATAGGTTTCCAACACGCTGCTACATCATTCCTGTTACAATCACAGTGAAATAAACAACAGCTGTGAATATTATGAAATCAGAAGGGTGAATGACATAAAAAGTCATACTGAAGCTATATCCATACACAGTTGAAGCATTTTTCATATGGAGCTGACATCAAATCCCAGTATCAGTTTCTGAAGGCAGGTAAGACAGGTATCATTTGCTCTATTTCCCAGTCCAGTGTGTTTGCCTTAAGCTTGAAAGCTTTCATCAGTGTTTCTCTACACTTCACGGCCCATGTGTCATTTTTTAATTTAAACTTTGCTGTGTAGCAAACATCACCAGACACCCTCTGGCCCTGAATTAATTGCAAAACCGAAATGAAATAACAAGTCATCAGGATTTTAGTGGATACCTGGAATGACTACCCTGGCAGTACTTCAACATGCCAGTCAATGGCTAATATGAAAGTGTCATCTTTTCCATAAGACAGCTAGCCTCACCCTTCAGATTTTCTCTAGTATGAGCAGTGGAGCTTTTTTTCCATGCTTCCTTCCAAGTTTGTGGGGGCTGCCCTCTTGTAGCAGCAACACAAGAAAAGCTGATACATTCTAACAGCATTGTTAAAAAGGGTAAGTGGTATAGCATAATAAAGCACCATAAGAGCAGAGCAAACTCATAGAGAATGAAGGGGAGATTCCTCTAATTGTCATATTTTTGGGGTTTTCACTGTGAAAACGAAAATGGAATAATGAAGCATATATGAAGTGAAACAATAAACTAAGTTATCATAAGCGTCCCAGTCTGAACTGAGACTATTATTTCTGTAACTACAGTCATAAGTTTTTGCTAATTACAGCTTTCCATAAGCAACTGTGTCATAGTCCAACTACTGAAATGTCATTTAGTATTTGGAAAGAGTAACTTCTCCCGAAGGTGGAACACCAGTGACTCATCAACAGGCGTGTTTGAAGTAGGTCAGTATTAAGACAAGTTTCGTATATACTAATGAATAAAAGACCAGATCTTTGTGGAAAGGTCTTACATGGGAGCATCAGCCTACATGAAGAGTTACAGCATTTCTCTGCATAGCTAATTACACAATTATATTCCTATAGTTAAAGCCGTGAGGCTTTAACTACAAGGAGATATTGTGTAAGCTTTCTGAGCAGCAATTCCCTGGTGCTGAGGATTTGTACTAGACGCTGTGATGCCTCCCCAGCTCAGCATTCCCAAGCTGCATACTTAATTTCTTTGCACATCCAATCCTGAAGAGGATTCTCTCTCTTACAGTACACCATTCTGGGACAGTCATTTTCCACAACTGTGCATTCTAGTTCTTATGTTTTCTCTCCTTAAGTACCATCACCACTCCACTAATTTTTACAGTGTCACATCGTAATTTCTGGGTTGACCACTCAGAACAAAATCAGAAGTAAATGCCAGGGAACTGGTATGTGTTAATCCCTCCTTGTCCTCCATTAGTTCTGTTAGAATAGACCAACATGCCAAGAACAACTACATCCCATGAAGTATGAAAAATTTTTCTTTTCCTTTTTTTTTTTTTTTTCAGAAATACACACTGTGGCAGAGATACAGATGACTTAGCTAACACCTGAAAGGTTTCCTTTGCTTGGTGCACTTTGAAACCAACATATGTATTGTCAATATCACACTAACTTAACTCAGTTTCCCTGAACAGCCTTCAAGCCATCCACCCTGGAGCTCCCTCTCCCTCTCTGTATATTCCTTGCAACAACACTCTTAATCCATATCTGCCTACCATTAATAGTACTCACTACATCTGCTTGCCTTCATTTCTGCTCATGCACTTTTCTTGAAATACCAAACTACAGTGCAAAAGTTACCAGCAGAACCCGAAAAAGAAACACACAGATCCTCACCTTCTCCTCGCTCTTGTATCTACCTCGCTCCTTCACTTTGCAACATATAAGATTTTACAAGAGCCATTTTCACACAAACGCAGTGTCCAACAGGAATTCTTGCAAAGTCTTTCTCGCTACATAAGACACCACTCCCTCAGACACTTCCTCCTCACTTGTGTATCAACACTGCAAAGATGTATAGAGGCAGGAGCAGAATCCCTGCCTCAGTCTCGCTCCCAGCTACTTCTATCACTGAATTCTAGAGAAGACAAGCTATCAATGCTAAAGGCTCATTTTGTTCATATTTTAACTTACTTGCTGCTTCTGGACAGCCAACAAGTGCTGAGCATATTTTCCTCATTATCTCTAGTGCTTTTTCTGAATCAGATCATTGCACAGGAGAGCTGACGTGAATTGTGTAGACAAGGAACTACAAACAGAAGGGTATCAGTTCAAAAGACCAATACATACTTTCTCTGAATTCAAGCCTCAGTAGAGACAGTAACAATCTTCTCCTCCTCCCGTTATCTCTGAGTTAGCATGTTAAAAAAGCAGTGGCTACAAGGAAAACAACGTTAAAATAAACTATTAGAAAAAAAATGTCTGCCTGAAGGAGGAAGGAATTTTCTGATTTCGAAGTTTGTTTTGAATGTTTTCAAACAAAATATCTAGAACTGCAAGCTTGCAGTTCATGTTTTTTTAAGGTGCAACCACAACAGCCCATGAAGATGTCTGCAGCAGTTTGCATGTGTGGTAGGCTAGGTAACAGTACTAAAATAGCTGCTGAGGAATCTTGCCTCGTAGTGCTCGTGTTTAGCAGAGGTGCTCTTTCAGGTGGTACAACTAATAAGCAAGATATGGGTGATTTAATTCTTAAATAAAGTAATGAACATGCTTCAGTCTTCAACTGGCATTCATAAAGACTGTATGAATGCCATAAAGTCTTCAGAGAAGACTTCCAGAATCAGACTTTATCACAGATATCTAATCACTCCTAAAATAATAACTGCTAATAATCTGATACAATTTAAGAGCAAGTTGACATGGTTTATACTAAATTCCATAAAAACCTACATACTATAGGTATATATTAATTCAGTAAAAACCATATATTGGTTATACTTAAGACTTTTTCTCTTTTTAGCCATTTAACAAGGATGGCTTTCTTAAATGAAAGCTCAATTCTGCCCTGTGTTCCAATTAGGTGACGAAAACCAAGCCACATCCAACAATACTCACATCAGAACTGGAATTCGTACAATCAACTTCAGAATGTTAATAGTATCACTTGCAAAGTTTAAAAAATCTGACAAAAATGTTGGGCCTTTTTCCTACATTAAAAACAGCAATAAGGAGGCCTAAAACTTAATTTCCAGTTTTATTTCATCTTATCCTCAGATTATTGGCACTTGCTTGAAGTGAAACAATATAGAAAGAGAAAAAAAAGACAAGGAATTACTCCTCCATTCCACTTGGGATAGCTAAGTTACAGCTTGACGTTGCAGCACAGTAGGTAGACTGGGATCAGGTTTATCTGCATTAGGATTCCTGATAGCTACAGAATGTAAACAACCTCAGACTGAACTGCCCACAAAATGCTTGGCAATAGAAAGGAATGTAATTTGCTGTTTGCAAAATCGCGCAGTTTTGTTTGCAAAAACTGTCAGAAATTAAACGTCTGAACAGAAAACCATCTTGTCTACTATCAAACTGAGTGATCACTGACGCAACGTAACATTAATTTAATTACATTTCAAATAAGAATCTACATACCTTTCAAAAGTTACATTTTTCCCCTCTGTGGTTAAGTATGAACAGTGCATGCAGGTTCAAGCAAAAAAAGGAGAACCATTGTAAGCAATGCCGCAAGTACAACGTCTTTCATTCTTGGAAACTCATACAGATCCCATGGAAACGTCAGAGCATGAGGAAATGCACTACTGTGGATGTATTAGTTCTTA
This sequence comes from Manacus vitellinus, assembly GCF_001715985.3. Classification (NCBI taxonomy): domain Eukaryota; kingdom Metazoa; phylum Chordata; class Aves; order Passeriformes; family Pipridae; genus Manacus; species Manacus vitellinus. The sequence goes on from NW_021940917.1 coordinate 16,059,374, forward strand.
ATTTTACAGATTTGAAAAGTATTATTAAAATTTTCAATGTTCAACAGACAGCACAGTTACGATATCCCATGCTATGGCTCATAAAGAAATTAAAACCATACAGTGTTTACCACAATATGTCAAATACCTGTTGTCAGCTATCCAAAGTGACAGTATTCCCAGAGTTTTCTGAAGGATTTGAACTTTTCCAAGTTTATCAGGGAAGTACCATATGCTAATATACTCTCAAAACCACGGAGAGTTTTAGAACCCACTACCAAAGGAATGTGCAAGTGTAGAGAAAAAGAAATAAGAGGCTCTCTTGATGTCTGAGAAATTAACAGTGAGGTAACACACAAGCAATACTGCTGTGAGATACAAGTTATTAACTTTATTAACCTACACGTTATTAACTGTACTGTATTGGCTTTGAGAGTATGGAACAATTTGCTCAAAATCAGAAAAGTAACCTCTACAACAATATGTCCTTTTGGGGACAGGCTGGGAGTGAACGGGATGGAACAATGGGATTTGGGTTTTTTTCACTTATATCAGTTTTATTTTGAGTGTCTTCCTCTTGATGCAGTACTGGCAGCCACCATCAGTACTTGAGAAAATTATGAAGTTAAGGCAGTGAAGGTGGGCTGGTGTGCAAATAAGAACTTGCAATTCCTTTTGCCATTTTGTTGTCTTTTATTAGCAAAAACATCATCTCTGCCCCTTAAAAATGCTGCTTAATTTGTAGAGATCATGTGTTTTCCGGGAGAAGATAATTCATCTCCAACTAGTAAAATATTGTGAGTCATGCTTTCTCAAGAACAAAAAGGCTTTAAATCCTCAAAATTTTCTTCCATGGTATGAGAAACAAATAAATAAAAAATTGGCTTAATTTGTATCAACATGTTTCTAATAAGATTGGCCTGTTTTAGATAACATGAATCAACTTCAAAGAATTTAAACATACTAAAACAGAGCATGTTCTGTAATCCGCCTCCTGAACACATATTAGCTTATACTGAAATATCTAAGGCATAAATTTAGCATATTTCATTTCAGGGAAAAATAGATAAAAGTTCCCACAATAAAGACAAATTCTTATCTGTAGGGCAATAATTGAGATCTCTCACATCAGATGTTGTCCAATTACTTTCTGCTTCAGGTTAGTAACAGGTCATGGCCACTGTGTGTGGTTGAGAACGGGACTTTGTGAATGGATTTGACCCAGCAAACTGGATCTTACAGTTATTTATGCTCTCTTTCTGTAAGAGCTCAAAGATACGCCCAGACTGCATTCAGAAAGAGTTAACAACAGCAGGTATGAAATAAGCATGATTAACAGTAAAAGTATTGAAGACTCTATGAGTTTAGTGGCCCGAATCCTAGATCAGCTAAATCCTGATGATACATTTTATACAGGTTCTTCAGTGTACTGAAGTTGGACTTTGAAATAGCGATGTAAGCAGATATAGCACTATAAACCAGAAACAATGGAAATGATGGATTGTGTACTCCGAAGAAACGGTTCTAAGGAAAGAGAATTTATTAGCTTTTCATATTTGTGAGCACAGTCTTACTTGAATAAAGCATACACAACAATCTCTAATACTAAGTATCTCCATACAGTTTAAAAATCAGGAGGAGAAATCCAAAGGGCACATTTACTAAGGGAAATTAAAAAAAAAAACACAAATATAGCAACACATAACAGAAGATACATTCTGTGAGAAAATTGCTAAAACTGACTTGGGATCATCCTACTAGGGTTTCATGCAGTATGTTAATGCATGATTGTTATGAGATACAAATCAGCTCAACTGGTAGAATGAAATTACAGCCACACTCAGCTGTATATAATATTCAGTTACATCTTCGCTGTGAACCATCTTTGCTTTCAGGACTGTACATTCATGTGCATGCATGCTCTTTGCAAAAGAGAAAGAAAACAGCCTAAAGAGTCTTGCCAAAAGAGGGTAAGAGCAATTTCAGAAGGCAAATAATGGTTTTGTTCAGTCTACCTTAAGAACTGACCAACTGAGGCACCTGCCTGGTAAAGCAGGTTTCTGCAAGGTCTGAGGTCAGCAGTCTCTGAGGCACATTTTTTCCTGAAGAGAAAAGAAAAAAGAAGAAAAAAAGAAAAAAAGAAATATTCTATTTTGCTGATGGAATCATGCTTTGCAAGTTAAAAATAATGCAGATACGAATTCCAGATGCAATGCAGTAAGGGAAATTCTATTGAGAAAACAAAAACTCTATAAATATTTTTCTCGTGAGCTTGAAACCACATGGATGGCTTGAAGCAAAAACGACAAATTCAATGGCCTGTATAGCATTACTACTTTGAGTATCTGTCTGGATGATGCATGACCTGTTAAAATGATTCCCAACAAAGTCTTGCACTGCTTTTTAAGGCTAAAACATACCAGAAGGTATAGAGTTGTAAACAAACCAGAGGGTGGACCTGAATCCATATGCAGATAGGAGCATGAGGAAGAGCCTGACAACACCTTCATTTTGGATATCTGACTTCCCTGATCAGGCAGGAAGAAGAAGAAAATATTGTCACTTAATTATAATAATGTTTACTGAAATACGGTAATACTTCAGCTAAGAATGTAGAGGCTTCAAATCTCTTCCAGGAAAAGTGCCCAAGAATTCCTTATCGTAGAAAGCAACACTGGCAGATACAACCTCACATGTAAAATAGGCAGCAAGACAAAAAAGAATTACTGTATTTGATTGTGTCAACAAAATACAAGCTACACCTCACGGCAACAAGCAAAGCAGTGGGAAATGGGATCTAAAGGAAGATATGGCAGAAAACCTTAATGAAAAATACCTGTGTAATCAACTGTTTGTCAAAAGTACCAAGCATATTGCTCAAAGCACACATTAAAACTTATAATGGAACGCTACAGTTGTGCAGCTTTCTAAGACTTTAAAACTCATTCCCAAATGTGAAAGCTACCTTTAAACGCAGACAGATTCGATTTATAACTTAAATGGCATGTTATACAACGAGATCAGTCAGATGGTACTTTACTGGGAAGACTTGAAAGTTTTCATGGCTTCCACAATACATTTTAGTTCAAAATAGGCTGACAAAAAGGGAGCACTCAGATTTTGTCCACGCTACTAATTTATTTAATGGAAGAACTCTGAGAAACAGAGAAAAAGTGGCAGCTTCTACATTTGCAACCCTTCCTTTCTTGGCTGTTTATCCAGTTCTCAGCTGTTATCAGTGCACTGTGCCTGGTACTCCATCTTGTTGCATGTCAAGCCAGCTGTTAACTGATAGGGAACTGCAGAACTTATCATGATGTCACACATTGTCATTGTAAACTTCAGATGGGTCAGAATTTAACTGACTACCGACAAAGAGTTTCTCAAACTCTTCAGGTGACTCCTTCACAGCATAGTGGAGAGCTCCTCTGGTCAGGGCACAGTGAGGAAGCAGGAGCTCTCTTGCCACAGACAGACTCCTTGTCTTTGAGATTAAAAATTAACTGAATTACCTGAAGAATCACACATAATCAGTTAGGTCAGAAAAGACCTCTGAGATCATCAAGCCCAACCTATGACCAAACTCCACCGTGTCAACCGGACCATGGCACTGAGTGCCATGTCCAGTCTTTCCTTAAGCACCTCCAGGGACCGTGACACCACCATCTCCCTGGGCACCCATTCCAACGTCTAATCACTCTTTTTGTGAAGAAATTCTTCCTAGTCACCATTTGGAGCTAGTGCTAAGCATAGAATATTAGAATGTTAAGGGTTGGAAGAGACCTTAAAGACGACCTAGTCCCAACCCTCTCTGCCATGAGCATGGACACCTCTCACTAGACCAGGTTGCTCAAGGCCTTATCCAACCTGGCCCTGAACACCCCCAGGGTTGGGACACCCACAACCTCCTTGGGCAATCGGTTCCACTGTCTCACCACACTTACAACAAAATATTTCTTCCTGATATCTTACCTAAATTTCCCCTCTTTCAGTTTGTACCCATTACTGCTTGCCCTATCACTACAGTTCCTGATGAAGAGTCCCTTTCCAGCTTCCCTGTAGGCTCCCTTCAGATACTGGAAGCTTTTCTCTTCTTTAATTTTTACTAGAGCCAAGTTCTGTTGAAAGTAAGTCAACATCTACTCCAAAAAAGAAAGGAAAACCTCGCAGAGGCCACTCCTTCCTCGAGCCAAGCCACACTAGACACTAAAAGAAGAATGTCTGATGTCTGTGGGTGCAAAGCTGTTTTCGAGTACAAGAAGAGAGGAAAACCTTGCAGAGGCTGCCCCTTTCACTAACAGGAGAACCTCCGTGGGTGCAGGGTCATTTCCTGCTCCAGAAAGAGAATAAAACCTCGTAGGGGCCGCTCCACCCACACGCCAAGCCACAGCACGCTCACAGGAGGACGCTGTGGGTGCAGCACCCTCACAAGCCCACGCTCCCAGCCCCGCCGGACCCTGTCCCAACCAGCTCCTCCGCGCCCGCAGCCGAGGCCACACACAGCCTCGGGGGGGTAAGGCGCCGAGCTCTCCCTCCCGCAGCCCTGCTGCGGCGCACGAGGTGCCGCGGCGGGCCCGCACGGATGGAGCGCCGCGCCCCCCCTCGTCCCGCCGGTCCCGGCCGGCGCAGGGGCGGCCGGGCGGGCCCGCAACCCCCGCTACCTCAGCTCCGCTCGCCGCCGGCCCGCCCGGCCCCGCCCCGCTCGCCGCCCCGCCGCCGGGTCCGCGCCGCGAACCCCGCCCCGGCCCGCGGCCGCCGTGCGCAGGCGCGCGGCGCCGGGCCCGTGCAGCCGGTGACCGTGTTGGCGCCACCGCCCGGCCGGACGGGGCGAGGCGGAGCGGCTTTTACCGACCCGGCCGCGGCCCCGCAGCCCCGCCATGTTCAACGTGGAGAGGCCTGGAGCGCGCCCCGAGCTGGGCGAGAAGCCTCCTCACCCTGGTCTGAGTGCGCGCTCCGCCCCGCGCTGTGCTGGCCCTGCCGCAGGGACGGGCGCCGGCGTCCTCCCGCCCCGGCCGCCGCCCCGCCCTGCGGCGGGAGAGGCGCCGCGCCCGAGGCCCCCCAGCCGGGCTCTGCGGGGCCCCGGGGGACGGCCTCTCCTTGTCCGTGGCCCTGTCTTGTCGCTCCGGGGGTGCCCGCGCGACCTTTGCTCCGCCCGAGCGTGCCCCCGCGGCGGGGCGAACAAAAGGCCGGGGCCGGCGCGGCCGAGGAGCGCCCACCGGAGCGCCCGGCTGTGCGGTCAAGCTGCGGGCCCTGGCTTTGGTCCTGTCCCCGGTCCTGTCCCCGCTGTGCCGTCCGTGTGTCACTGCCCCGCTGTTCTGGCCCGCCCGCCGCTCTCGGCCCCGTTTCTGACCAGAAACTTGTATTTCCGCCTGCTTGTTTTTCTCTGTGTTTAAGCAGCGCTTGAGTCTCGAGAGACAAAATTCCACCGGCGAAGTCGAGGATGATACAGTATAAACCTAATCGGTTGATATATCCGTCCCTGGAGGTCTTCAAGGCCATCTTGGATGGGACGCTGAGCAACCTGGTCTAAATGAAAGATGTCTCTGCCCACGGCAGGGGAGTTGGAACAAGATTATCTTCAGTGCCCCCTTCCAACCCAAACCATCCTACGATTCTATGATTTTATGCTAAGAATTACTTTATCTCGTTTTAATGTTTGGAGGTTGATCCAAAAAAGTCTTCAGGTTACACTGTCGCTCCAAGAGCAGCCAAAATATAATGGACGTTTAGCTGGGTTTGCAGTTACTCTGTAACCTGAGCAGGGACTGTAACACAGCCACAAAACTTTGTATTTCTGTAGCAGCTGATTTGGTGGTTAGTTGTTTCGAACCGCTGGGTTTGGTTTTGTGGCGGGTTTGGAGTTTCCCCCCCCCCCAATAAAAAAAGATGCCAAGGAAGTACTCGTTTATGAAACTCTGCAGTATAGTTGACTTGAAGAGAAACAGAGATTTTCAGACATCTGGTGTATGAGAGATCAGAGCTGACTGAAGCTCAGATGGTGATGAGTAAGTTCCTGGGGAATGACAGGTTAGGTTTCTCTGTGAAAGTCAAAAAGGATGAGCAAGGAAAATTCACTAATTGTTAGAGGTGAGCAAGTGGCCTGGACATTACAGAAGGCGAGGTTTTGGGGAAGAATGTGCCCCAGTGCTTCATACAAGTCTGGAATAAGTAACTGAGTTTCTCTTTCCTTCATATTCCTACCAATGGTTGGCCACTTGTCTTGCTTTTGGTTTTCCATGCTTTCTCTTTCAGAAGTTGGGAATGGAAGTCCCAACATGAGGAATTCGATGTGTGTCAATACTGGCAAAGAAAGGCTGAGTGAGAGGCTCAGTTTTTATAATCTGCAGTCCTAAAGCTGTACCTATCCAGTGGAGTCTGGTCCTCTCTGTAGTAATAGTCCACACAGGTCCCTTTACAATTCTCAACTTTGCAGCCCCTCAGATCCTGAGCTAGTGAAGAAACTAGCCTTATCTTTTTGTGGTCAGCAGAAACAGTAGATCCTCTTAAACAGCTTTAGATTTGGTCAACATGATTCTGAGATGAATGTGTAAAGTTATGGGTTATTTTTACAGTTTTGTCATTTTTTATGTGAATGTGCCTTTGAAACAGACTCAATAAAAAAAAATGGCGATTTCAGAGAGGTGATTTCAGTTTATTCCAGGATACATGAAAATTGCAGAAGAGGCAATGAAGTTTTTTGTTCCTCAGTGAAACTGAGTGTTTATAAACAAGATGGCTTTTTTTTTTTTTTTTTGGTCTGGCCTTCTCTCAAATCCCATAATGATCCTTGGGAAACCGTTCATTTAGATGGGAGAGTAGAGCTGTCTTAATAGCAGTTTATGAGTATCTGGGATGGCCAGCCTTTTCCCATTATGCCAGAGAAGCTGGCTGCTCCTGAAAACTGGTTTAGCCTCCCAGGTTGCTTGTTTAACATTCATACAGACGTACCTAAACAAGTTTGTCTGTGTTTTGAATAGATAAGGCTTTCCACACGTCTGAGAACCTGTTCAACCTAAACTGAATGTTTGCTCAGATGGATATAGGGTGAGATGAAAGTGTCCCTCCCTCTGCCAACTCATGATTTTAATGAAGGAGAATATCTCTCAGGCCTTTTACCTTGCATGCCTGTGATTCCTATTCTGGTATGTTTAAGCTGGAGCAGGCTGCTTACCTATGAATATGTTTTAGTTTATTTTTAAATATTTTGCCCATGCCCATTTTTGTCATTATACTCTAACTCGGGGTGTGATTCTCATTTTTTTTTTCACCTCTCTTACAGTATCATCAAATGGGTTCATAAATAATTTTTGTTCAGGATTTTAAACAGCTGGGTGAGCTTTGGCTTTCTACCACTTTAGCAGGTGACCATGATGTTATTTTCAGGCAGACAGGGTAGTGGTGACTTGAGCAAAACTGAACGGAGGACCGGAGGCCAAATACCGACTTCTCCAAGTTGATATTTACACTTTAGCAGTGTTTCCAACCTACTGTAATTGCAGAACTATTACTCTACCAAAAATCTCCCGGAAACCTCTTCAGAGACTCTTCTGTGTGCTATGGGATTGTTATCCAAGATGCACTTCAGCCAGGGCAGTTTAGAAAAATGTGGCTGTTAAGGTAAAGCTACAATAACATTAAAATTGTTTCAGCGTATCTAATAGAGATTCACAATGTCTTTTTTTGTTTAAAACTTAAGAATGGTCCAAATATAAACAAATGGGTTTTTCTGGGGTTTTTTTGTTGTTGTTTTTTTTTTTTTTCTTTTTGTGTAGTGTCAGGACTGCTCGCAACTCAGATACATAGCTGAGGCATTTCTTAAAACGTGGAGAGCTGTCAAATGTGCCTGTGGCAGTTACACTTTAAAATGTCTTTCTCTAAAGTTGGTGTGGTGGGCACAGGCTTTTCCTGTGTAACCTGAGAAATTTTCTTTTTTAACATAGAACTAAGATGTGATACAGAAAAGATTGCTTAGCATTGGTATGTAAACAGTAGGATTCCTCAATGAGGTCACTGCTGAGTGGCTATGAGTAGCAAATTGCTGTGAAGGTGTCATGAAACTTCTTTCATTGTGATGAATGTCTCTTATTTTGCTGTGTGCTGCCTCCACTGAGCTGTGTCTTGCCTGCTTTCTTTTTTTTTCAAACCCTCAAGGCCAAATATAGTTTCTGTTAAAACTTCTGTGATAAGTGAGAACTTTGTAAACACTGCAAGGCCCCTGCTCTGGCACCTTCTGTTTTAGAAGCACTTCGGCCACTTATGTGATATGAGTCCTTTGACCTTTCTTCCTTTTCAGCTGAAAAATCTCTTCAGTACAGTGTATCTCTGTCTTCTGTGTGGTGGCCTATCCCCAGCTGGAAGGATTTGTCTGTGTTGGTATGAAATATAGAGACCATGTGAGCAAGTGGTGAAACAGATTTTGATTCCTCAGGAAGGCTGCTTTTAAATACTTGGTAGGCACCCTTTTCAGAGGGAATCAAATTGCTGGAAATTAGTGGGAAAGCTATTTTCTGTTACTGTCCAGTTATGTTCTTTTTAGATTATGTGGTTCTTGATCCTATGCATCTATGTTTTTAAGTGCTCTTCCGGTTCCTTGTAGATGCCAAGATCGTAGGCAACTTGCTAAGCCTGTTTAAATTCTTTCTTCTTCCAGTCCTTGATCACTGACCACGAAGTCGTAGGGTTTCATTTTCTTTTGATGGTAGAATTGCATCAGCATCTCTTACCTCTTGAAAAAAAAAATCAGATTTCAGGAGTGTTCGATTGTGCTCATGATGACAGCGAGTCAAGAAGGCAGTTTTTTTGAATGATGTTGCTGTTTAGATAGAAGCAAAAAAACACCCTGAGCTTGTCAGCAGTCATGGATTAGGGGTGGAGGAACCTGGCAGAATCACAGCCCCTGTAACTGATATGAAGGACCAGTAGACTGAGCAACCTTTTTTTATTTTTTATGACCTCTCACTGATATGGTAAAGAATTTATTACTCCACCATTTAAAGGGATAGCTGTCTGAGACTGATATTCTGAGTGTAACATTTGCTGTGCTTGAAGGAGCTGGAGTGTCTAGCACCATTGTTAGGTTATAGGGATTTTTTTAACCTATTGCCAAGAGGTCAAGCAAAAGCAGAGGAACTTCTCTTCAAGGTTACATTATAAAGCAAGTGATAGGAGGCTGCTAGCATATGAATACAATAATTAAAGATAATTAAGATAAAGTTTGCATGTGTTGCTCCCTATTCCCCCATCTTTTAAAAGGCAGCAAGAGGAAAGAAGACTGGAGACAGAATTTGGACCTGCAAGTATTTTTTGTTATATGCATTTTGACACAGTGTTAGATTTTCATTCTTTGGGGCCTTGTCCCAAATTCTGCCTTTTTTCAATTTTCTGCTTTCTGAAGAGCTGTTCTGTATGATGATACATTTATAGCAATTGCAAGTTCTCTGGAGAAATAAACATTTAGCTATGATTTAGTATGTGCTCAATTTCAGCTCCCTGTTCTGCCCCCTCATTTTTTGGTGAGGGGTTGCCTAGAGAAGAAACAGACTTTGCTGCTAGGAACTGTGAACCTTAAACAGTGTAAAGGAAACAACTTTTCTGTTATCTTGTTAATCTTGAGGTGGGAGGTGCAGAGAGAAATCTGTTTCTATCTTTTCTGAAATACTTAAGCAGTTATTTCAGAGAGATGAAGTCAAACTGTGAATTATGCACAATTGTCTGTGTTAATTGTGAGGCCATTTTTTGAGGCCCTTGAACTGTTATGTTCTGTTATTTTTTTCTTCCTTGACCATCAGAAATTTTTACTGCGATGTGTTTGACTTCTATAAAGCAAATCAGACTTGCAAGTTGAGTCTCGGACCTCTCCCCTGCCCTTGCTGCTCTCTGCTTTCTTGCCTGACTCTTGAGTACTGTGATTATTTAGAAAGACTTGCCTAGATTTGGTTGGCTAAGTGCCTCTAGCATCAGAGCCTAAGTCTGGGGTTGTTTAATCAATTTAATTTGCAAGTCCTAGTGATTAATTAAAAAAAAACAAACAAACAACGAGGTTATTTGCCACACGACAAACTACACTAGCACAAGGTTAAGGCAGGAATGTGTGGCTGGAAGTGAGGGGAAGAGGGTAGTAATGTCCTTGTGGCTTTTGTTGCCAACAGGCTGGTAGGTCCTGCCACACAGGAAAGGGAAAGGGATTAACTCCTTCCCCAAACTGCTGGTAGTGGTTTCCCGCCCTGCAGAGTATGAATGTGTTGTTTTTCTTGTTCCCTTACTTTGCCATACGTGACTAAAGTCATTCCTGTGAGTTACTTAATACTTCCAATTCAGGGCAGGGAACAAAGAGACAACATGGAAAGGAGGAGAAGGTGGAGGGAAAAAACTCTCTACGGTTAAAGGCGGGGGAGTCGGGCCAGCACTCCAGTCCTGCCTGTGGCAGGCAAAAGCTTCTGAATGAATACAAAGCTGGAGTTGTGTTTCAGTGGACTAGCTGGGGCCGCAGAGGGATGGGAACTTTTCAAAGGGGGCACACAGGAAATGTTTTTGAGTGGTGCAGGTAGCGGAGCAAGTATTGCACAAGAAGATGCATTGTGAATCTGGTAATAATGTGCTTCAGCCCCTGAATTCTTAAGGCTCTTTCATGCTGTTTAGCTGCAAGCTTCTTTGCAACTGTATACTACACTGAAAGTGAAGTGCTTTGTATCCTCTGTGGAAGTCCTGTTGACTATTTGGAGCTAAATCTTTCAGAGTAGCTAAGTTATTTAAACTAAACAACAAATGCATATTTATGGCCCATATGATTTATGTCTTGGGGACAATAGATCTGGGAAATGAGCATCTGTGTTTTATTCATTGCAGAGTTGCAAAGCAGTAAATGAGTTACAGCCTTTTCTACATTCCAGGATTACATAAGATAAACCTTTGAGTGAACTTTTTTGCCATGGCAGCAAGGTATCCATAGTTTTACTTCAATATAAGAATAAGTAGAAGAAAGTGTGTGATCAACTGCAACAGACTTTATGGGGAGTTTTTTATTTCTTTGTTAGGGTTTTTTTGAGTTTTCTACCATGCTTTTTTTGGCTAGGGAAAAAACAAATAACAGAACACAAACAACAGGACTTGATCACTCTGGCACGGTTTAGATGATTTTATTTTATGGACCATGTCAAAAGATGGCTGCCTTTTTACATGGTGGCTAGTGCCTTCTTTAAGGAATCATGGAATTTGGTCTGAAAAATCTTGTCCTGCTTACCTGCACAGTCTCCATGAAGTTCAGGAAAATGTTTGTTGAAATATAAATAAGTAAAAGGAGAAGACTTGAACTGCAAGATATGCTGGTTTTAGTGCTGTGCTATACATTTGTGTTACCAGTTCTAGAATCTGTTAAGTCTGAAATTTCTTATCCTGATGAAAACTTAGTGCCAGCTCTCTGGGAGACATCTGAATCCTATCTTTTAGCTGCTAAATCTTTCTTACTCTTGTGATCCTATGAGAGCCTGTGTTTCCACACTGATCAGGAAGTTTGTGCAGATGATATTTAAGTAGAACTTAGTGCTTTGGGATTCATCTTCTGTGCCTCTGGGTTCTTTATTTCACCTGTCAATAGAGACAGCATTTCTCTTCTGTATTATAGCTGCGAGAAGGTGGCATCATGGGATTTAAATAATTGTTATTCTTCTGTATTTTGCAAAGGGAAAAGTGTCACTTATGTTCACTTTTTTTTTTTTTTTTGTGTGTGTTGTTGTTGTTTAAGTAATATTAGAAACATGTATAAATTTGGAAAGTTCCTCTGGCTTACCACTAGCCAAGAAGTTAATGGACTTTACTTGGGCTTATGCCATCACATAGAAGCTCTGCCCTGCAGCCTGTTGTTTATTTTAGTATGGATCATTTTGGGCACATTTGCCTGGTGCTGTGCAGGTTTCTAGTAGTCTAGCAGTCTTCATTCAGAATAAAAAGAATTTCACTCTTCTGTTCATTGAGCACTGTTCTGCTATTTGCATTGAACACCTACTTTTAGAGGACAGTTTCATTTTCCTCCTTTGGTGAAACTTCATGCATCCCAACTCTATTTGTTGGATTATCATCTAGGTTTCTGTGAGTGAGAATACTGAAGACAGAAGATATGCTGCTCCCATGTTTAATGTTACATCATTTTAAGTGTGTTATTTTGTCATCTCTGGGTAGTAGAGATGGAAATTTTTGTACTCTGATTAGCAGAGTTTACGGTGGTTCCCGTAAACCCTACCATTTGTGATTTTTTTTTTCTTTTTTCCATGAGAAGATGTTCCTAGTCTTAAAAGGCTCTTCTGGGGCTTTCTAAAATTCATTGGTGCTTGGTGGAGGGTGAATGTTTGTATCCTAAAAATGCAGGTGCATTGAGGTAATGTTTGGCAATTTTGCACTTTAGCTTATATTTTGAGAAAAGAAGAGAAATCATCAATTGGTAAATACTTCTTTCAAATAAAACATGATGAAATAGATGGAAGCTTGGAAAGAACTGTTGGTTTATGGTGCTCTGTTAGGCCTTCTTATTATGTATTATATTTTCATTCTATCTTCATTACAAGTGCTGTGTAGAATTCTTTTTCGTCAGTTGGCTCCTCTGGCTCTCAAAGGAATATATTCATTTTTACCCCAGGAGCTGGTAGGTTAGCTTGTCTTCTCATGAATGTTTCTGAAACGGTTAAACCAAATACCGTTCAGACTTGAGACTCTGTTCATTGTATCGTAATGATTTGTCATACTTGAACACTCCAGTTAGCAGCAATTTAGTGGCAATGCCAAGGTAGTGCAGTAGCAACTGGCTTATGCTGCCATGGCTCTCTCATCTCCCAAGTCCTTTAGTAAGTAACCTTTAGTCAAGGTGTATCTTCTGCTTTCTGCACTGTGTTTCTGCAAGGGAAATATTTAATCTTTTGAAAATCTACACTTAGAATGAAGTATTCTGGTTGAGGTCTTTCATGGGTTTGACCAGTTTAGATGTTTGGGGTTAAACACAGTATACATAAAATGAGAAGGAAATTAATAAAAAATTAGCATTCAAGTCCTTCCCCCAAAAGTAACCCTTGCCTGGCCAGTAATGTAATAACCTTGCCATTTCACTGCTTGGCTAATTGAGTGCCTACTGTTACAGCTGGATTGCAAAGTATCTCTTGAGGTTTTAATAATAGAAGTCTGAAAACCTAAAAATCAGTGGAACTATCCAGAAATTCAAATCCTGGAATAAAACTGTTGCTTATTAGAAATCTATTTCCCCATTGTTTGTCTCATACAGTCTGCTGTTGTCTTGGAAAGCATGAAAAAATAACTTATACCATGACTATTCAAGCAGAAGATAGCAGTGCTACCAACTATGAGGAGAAAAATGGGTGAACAAGGATCAAAGTTATCTAGAAGCATGGGATCTGGTTATAGGATAGGAGTCAAATTCTCATTTGAAAGGTGTGTCTTAATACAAGAATTCAGCATCTGAAGGACAACTGTGTGTGAAGAACATAATTAGCTTGCCATTGTGGAAAGAATTTATGTTCTGGTTTCCTCCAGGTATTGAAGCTGAGTAAAATTTGTTTTAATGAGGTTGTTGCAGATCTTGTAAGTAATATGGGGTAACTGTACAAAGACAGAAGTACCCAACCCTCCTTTATCTTCTCTGCCAGTTTGCTCTTTCAAGTGTTTTTGCTAATGATCTGTGTTACGCATCCAACCCAGTGAGGCTGGTTCCTTTCTTGTCTCCTTTCACACCTGCTTCTCCCTGTCTTATCTGTGTGATCTGTATCTTCTGTGATGACACAGTATTGTTCTAGGCTCTACATGGCAGCTAGCTCTAAGCTTGCATAGTCAGTTCCAAAACCATAGGAAAATAGTGGATAAATAATTCTAAACTGTCGTTGACATGGTTTAACCATGGCTGGCAATTAAGTATCACACAGGTGCTCTCTTTTTCCCCCTCCTGCTCGCGGGCCAGTTGGGAGGAGAATTGCAAAGAAAAGGTAAGCCTTGCAGGTTTAGATAAGAACAATTTAATAATTGGAAAAACCCCACCACCACTCTGATAAATAACTATTTGGAAACTGGGTGTTACTGTTTGTTGTGTTTGTGCATAAGGTAACCAGTCACACAGTGTTTTATCTGCTAAGAACCACTAAAAATGATTTCAGGTATTATTTCAGAAGAATACTTAGAAGGTTTATTATGCAACTGCATCAGTAATAAAAACCAAACAGTGTATATAATCACTGTGCAAAGAGCAGATCTTTCATTATCTCTTAGTGTTGAGAAGAGAAAGGAGAAATTTTTTTTTTCTTTGATGTAGAAGGAGGTTGCTTTGTTTGTTTTTTACTTTTTCTTTTTCTTCCCCTGAAGTTTCGGGGAATGCCGGATTCCCCATCACAAGTTTTATCCCAGTTTTCTCCTACTGTCTTTGACAACTGAGTGTTTATCCAGTTCTCTGACCTTCATATCAAAAGCATTTTTCATGAAATACATTTTTGCATCCTATCCCTAGTAGATAACAAATCCTTACTAGTCATATATGTAATTAGGAACTGTAACTCGGATTTTTCTAAGGTATTGTCTCTTCCTGAAGCAATTATTTAGTCCCTGGTGATAACTACCTTTGCATTCAAAGAGTTACTTGCTACTCCTTCTTTTAAGATTTGTATAAAAATGCTGAAGTTTGTGTCTGTGTGGATCAGAGATCTGGATTAATATCTAATAAAATTAAATAAAAGAACCCTTAGTTGATGAAAAGGTGTGAAGACCTTTTAGAGGTAGTGATTGAGCCAAGTGGTTGGGCTTTTTTCCTCCCTTTTTTTTTTCCAAGAGTTTTTTCTTATAAAATCATAGATTAGTTTGTGTAGTAGGGGACCTTTAAAAGTCAAATAGTCCAATCCCCCTTGCCTTGAGTAGGGACCTAATGAACTAGATCAGGTTGCTCAGAGCCCAGTCCAACCTTACCAGGGAAGGGTCATCTGCCACCTCTCTGAGCAACCTGCTTTAGTGTTTCACCACCCTCATCATAAAATAATTCTTCCTTATATCTAGCCTGGGTCTACGCTCTTCCAGTTTAAAACCATTATCCCTTGTGCTGTCTCTACAGGCCCTATTAAAAAGTCTGTCCCCACCTTTCCTTTAAGTACTGAAAGGCCACAGTGAGGGATCCCTGGAGCCTTCTCCACTCCAGGCTGAACAACCCTGACTCTCTCAGCCTTTCCTCCTAGGAGGAAAATCCTCTGAGCAGTTTTGTCGCTCTCCTCAGGACCTGCTCCAACAGGTCCATGTCTTTCTTGTGCTAAGGGTGGTAAGGTTTCATGAGAGTAGAGTAGAGGGGGAGAATCACCTCCCTTGACATGCTGGTCAGAGTTCTTTTGATGAACCAACCAGGATGTGGTTGGCACGTTGATGGGTCATGTCCAGCCTCTCACCCACCAGCTCTCCCAAGTCCTTCTCTGCAGATCTGCTCTCGATCCATGCATCCCCCAGCCTGTGCTGATAACAGGGGTTGCCCTGACCCAGCTGCATCACCGTGCACATGGCCTTGTTGAACCTCATGAGGTTCATGTGGGCCCACACTCATGATGTCGGGGCTCCATATAGCGATGCTGGGGAAAAATATCCAAGAATCCTGTCAGGGAATGGGAATTAATTGACAGCTTTGTGCAACTAACAATGTGGGGACCGTATTGCAAAGAACTCAGGATTTAGGGGCAGAGGAGCAGTTCCAACAGGAAGAGAGAGAAGTCTCCCAGAAGGAAACAAATCACAATGCAGAGGAAGAGCACTGTTTTAACAGGTGTTACTGAATAGCTGTTCAGAGGGACTCACACCCACATGCACGCAAAAATTTGCTTATTTGTCTCCATGGCTGGACTCTGCTTCTGCATTGCCACATTCTTATAATTTTGTCCCTTCTAGAAAATGAACTCTGCTGTTTCTTAGAGCACTTTAGGATACTGTAGAACTATCTGAGAATGGTATAGGAGTTTAACTTTGACATAAATTTGTAAAGATGTTTTATGGAAGAGTTTTTGAAGAGAACTTGTTACTATCATATCTCTGAAGGATAATCTCTGAAGGATATGAAAAGGATACAGTTCTTTTTTAAAGATTTGAATAAATGCTTTGCAGCATAAATTTGACAAAATTGAAATATACAAGCAAATAAAATACACTTATTACGAAATTTAAGTGTATGTGAAGAAACAAGTCACGTTAGTTTCAGCCTTTCTTTCTGTTCTTTGTCATCTAACTATGAAAAACATTAGTATTCTCAATGGCACGTGAATCCTTGTGCTTTTGGAACATGGACATCATTTGTGACTATTCATTGGTCACAGCTGAACTTGATCAGCAAACGTACTCTGGGGACTCGTTTTTTTTGGCTCTTCGTGGATATCATTGCTGGATTTTTTCCTAATTGAATGCTAGGTTTTTTTCTTCCAGAGTAAAGGAAAGAAAGGAACATTCACCTAGGTGCCTGTTCTCCAAATAAATGTTAAGTGGCATTGCTGGCGTGCTAACATGATGTTCCAAAGGTATTGTGAGAATCTGACTGTTGTGCTCTTGATTTTTTTGAGGCCCTTCTCTTCAGAGAAGGACCTGCAAAATTTTCCACTGTTACATGAGTTGTCTTTTATTGTAAGACACATACATAAAAGGTATTTATTGGGAAATGACTCTGACCAATATTACTGTTTCAAATGCCACTAAAACAGGAATGGTTGTACATTATGTTCAGAAAAAAATTGGTTGACGTATTTATTTATGTACTCTGAAGCTGTAAGAGCTCTTGTAGCATGTCTTGTCTGTGGTGCATATGAGCACTCCTTTCTACAAATAAACCCAGGCTTCTCCTAGGAGAAGGAGAGCAGCAGAGAGCATTAGGCAGATACCCTCCAAATAACGTCATCAACATTATTTTCACAGAACTCATCCACGTCATTTAAAATTAATGTTCATTCAAAATAACGTAGACCAATTAAAAAGATTGTGCTGAAGTAGATAGACTCTTCTTCTCACCAAGAGAGGAAGGAAGAAAAGAGCTTTGCTTTGTGGACTGTAGTGCCTGTCACAGTGTTGATAAAACACCCTGAAGTATTCAGAACACTAGTAGTGCGTAGACCCATTAGGGTGTAGCAGCACTTGGTTCTTCTCTTCCGTCTGATAGTAGGGAATAATTAAGTTTGGAATATGTCACTCTGTGTTTGATCTTCTGGTTGTGGGGAGCTGATGAACAATTTGTGTGATCAGTGTTACTTCTAAAAACTGAGTTTCTTACGTATGTTAATTGAGACAGTGGATTTTTTTGAATGTATGCTCTGGAAGTACTTGCATGGTCCAGTGACTTTTCAAAGTAGAAAAAGTGGTGGAAAATTAGCCTTTTGGAGAATGTACTACAGTTATTTGCAGCAAAGTTTATTGTGAAAGCAAGGATGCTAAACCCTGTTCTTTTCTTTGATTGCTCTTAAATATAAAGCTTTTTAAACCTAACATGTACCCTAAATGCACTTGTGGAGTTTAATCTGTTCTGTTTGCTGCTGGTGGAATTTTTTTAAACTTTTGAAAATTCTTTGACATTCAAGTAAAAGGAAATAACCTTTTCCTTTTTACCACAGATCCAGACGTTTAATGTTGAGGCACCATGCCAGACCGTGGAAGATTTAACGAGTGGGGTTGTGATGGCCCAGGTTCTTCAAAAAATGTAAGGAATTGTTTACTTAATGAACTAAGTTTTATTATTCGTACATTTTTCTGTATCTACATGTGTTTTAGTTCAGTCTTGGCTGGTATTCCATAAGGATGTGGTTTTCCTATGCTTAGATGGTACTTGAAACTGGAACATGACTAATATGATTTTTCTCTGTAGTTTTCAGATAACTAGCTTAAATGAAAAAAAAAAAAGTTTTGTTTTAGGGAGATGTTTATTCGAGGTGAACTTAGTGAAAATAAGTTGGATTAAAACTAAACTTGCAGATTCACACTTAAAGTTGAAACCAGTGCAAGATGAGGTAACTGGTGGCCCTGATTATTGCTTGAAACTGCAGTCAGTGATGTTAGAATTAGTTTCATGCAATAAAACTTCTGTGATAAACTGAATGGAACTGTCAGTTTAGTGATGCACAGTTGGAAGTACTTGTCTTTCTGTTTGTTTCCACTACCTCTTGCCTGTTCACTGGACACCACTGAGATTATATGAGGGTATAAAGAAGGAGCCATCAGGCTATTTATACACAGGATTGGTAAGATCCCACTGAGCCTTCTCTTCTTGAGGCTAAAAAAACAGAACAGCTCACTCAGTCTCACCTCGTATGACAGATCCTGCAGTCTGTTAATTATCTTATTTGCCCTTTGCTGAACTTCTTTGTATGTCCAGGTCCCTCTCATACTGGAGAGCCCAGGATGCAGCACTTCAGATGTAGTCTTACCAGACCTGAGTAGTGCCTCCCTTGGCCTGCTGCCAATGATCTTCCCAACACAGCCCAGGTTGTCGTTGGCCTTCTTTGCTACAAGGACATGTTGCTGGAGCATTTTCAGCTTGGTTTCTACCCAGCTTCTTGTTTGCAAAGCTGCTTTCCAGCCAGTTGGCCCCCAGCATATACTGGTGTATGGTGTTTATTTGCATGTACCTTTGTGAAATGTGTAAGGTTTCCGTTTTTACATTGTATGACAAATTTCCCTCTGTTCCATCATCTGGGTCCCTATTAAAAACATTTAACAGTATCAGCCCCTTGGGTAGGCTGCTAATAGCCTGGGCTCCAGCTCAATTTCATGCTTCTGCTCATAAACCTTTGAGCCTGGCATTTCAGCCATTTTTCAGCCCACCTTGCTATGCACTTACCCAAGTCGTGCTTCATCAGTTTGTCCAGGATGATGTTATCCTGCTCAGGCAATCTGTAGCAGGAGTATATAACAGTGTCACTTATCTTGGTCTGCTTGATCATCCTGACCCATAATTTCTTAGCTGGCTCATATCCATCTGAAGACAGAGCTCATGCATTCCCACTGCTCTCTCACATGAAGGGCATCTCCCTTGTCACTGCCTTCTCAGCTTGTTCTTCCTAAAGAGCCTGTATGCATTCATGGCAGCAGCCTTGTCATGGGAGCCATCCTACCATGTCCTCATGATCCCAGTGAGACTGTGGCCTTGTAACTACATGCAGAGCTCTGTTTCTTCCTGTTTGTTTTCCATGCTGCGTGCATTAGTGCACAAGCACTCCATATAAGCATCCAGCCTTGCTGAGTCTCAAGAATGAAGCTTTCCCTGGAGTGTTTTTCTGTAGGCCTTTCCTCATTTATGTGCATATGCTTGGGGTGATCCCTCTTCACCCAGAAGAGGGTGTTTTGTTGACTGGGAGGTATCTCTTGTTCACATTGTCCCACATTCTTTGTTTTTCAACAGAGTCCACTACTTTGTCACTAAATGTTCCTTTCTCTATTTTTCCTTCTACAAAACTGGTCCAACCAGGTTGGCCAGCCTGTTGGTGAAGATACATTTGCCCACCACAGTCAGGTGGATCCCATCTCTTCAAAGCAGTCCTTGATTCTCAAAATGATTCAGTGGCCATTGAAACTAAAACCTTGCCAACACCAGTTCACAACTGGTTGTTGACCTGCAGGATCTGTCTGTTCCTCAGAACCCTCTCACTGACTGATGCAGCTGGGAAGAACATCAGTTGAGCCTTTACCATAGCTTCGAAAGCCACATAATCACACTGTACTTTCCAGGTTTCCATAGCTGTACAGCTTGTGCCAATTGGAAGAGCAGGAAGAGTAATTGTGTAAGAGCTGGACAAGCTTTGGCAGTCTTTCAACAATTCCAGGAATTCAAACCCCTAGCAAGCAGCAACCGTTCTTAGATGGTGTTAGTCAGAAGATCAGGGTCCTCCATTGTGCTAACTCTTGCCACTCCCCTCTTGTGCTGCAGCATGGCTCGGGTTTGGTGGACACAGATGGTTTGTTTGACAGAGCTCCTGACACCGTAACTGCTGTGAGGACACTGAATCTGTTCTGTAGGTTCAGATCCTCAGGAGCAGGAGCCTTACTGCTAGTGAGAGAAGTTCACAGGAAGAATAAAAGGGGGACCAGAGGAAGTCTCCATGTAGTCAGATATTTCAAAGTAACACTTTTAAGCATGTGGTTCTGAGATAGTGTTTTCAACTGATGAAGTGATGTTTCAAAAACAGATGTAAAATACAAATATTACATTTCTGTAGCATGATTTTAAAATATTTCCTGTACTGCCACTGAACACAGAAATTCTTTACTTTGCCCAGTTTATATAGTAAAGATCACCTAAACAATTTATAATTCTTTCTTTATGCTTTAGGTAATGATTTGAACCTGACAAAATTAGTGTTTGACTATCTTACTTTCTGATAGTTGTGTTTTAGATTTAACATTTTGCTTACTTGTGTAATGGATACGGAGAATCTCATGCAACAATTTAGCAACAAATATTGCTAAATCTTGATTTAATTCTTGTTGAGATAAACTTTGAAGAGCAACAGCAATCTGATCTTGGATTGTACAATAGGAATCACAGAATATGGTGAGTTGGAAGGGACTCGCAGGGATCATCGAGTCCAAGGATGATGGCCTGAAAGGATACCCCAAGAGTCACACCTGAGAGTATCATCCAAATGCTTCTTGAACTCTGTCAGGCTTGGTGCTGTGATCACTGCCCTGGGGAGCCTGTTCAGTGCCCAACCACGCTCTGGGGGAAGAACCTTTTTCTAATATCCAATCTAAACTTCCTCTGACAGAACTTCAGGCCATTCCTTCAACTCCTGTCACTGGTCACCACAGAGAAGAGATCAGTGCCTGCCCCTCCTCTTCCCCTCCTAAGAAAGTTGTAACTGCAATGAGCTCTCCCCTCAGTCTCCTCCAGCTGAACACACCAAGTGCCCTCAGCCGCTCCTGACACGGCTTCTCCTCAAGGCCCTTCACCATCTTCATTGCCCTCCTTTGGACACTCTCTAACAGCTTCATATCCTTCCTGTATTGTGGTGCCCCAAACTGCCACAGTATTCAAGGTGAGGCCGCCCCAGGTCAGAGCAGAGGAGGACAATCCCCTCCCTGGACTGGCTGGTGATGCTTTGCCTGATGCCCCCAGGACAGGGTTGGCCCTCCTGGCTGCCAGGGCACTGCTGACTCAGATTCAACTTGACATCAACCAGGACCCCCAGGACCCTTTCTGTGGCACTGCTTTCCAGCCTCTCATTCCTCAGTCTGTATGTTAATATATGAACAGTCTTTGGGGGAAAGTATTATTGCTGCCTTTTTTTTTTTTTAACCAGAAAAGTAGAAGATAAATAATGTGTAATAAGAAGTGTAACAGAAGATTGGTCTAATTGATTTTTGAAGTAGGGCTGCAGAATAGCCAAACATTGTTTGTTTTCCTGGATGTGAGAGATTGGAATATAGGTCAGATACAGGGATCAGCATTTGTATAGCTGAATAGAAAACTAATCAGAAGCGTGTTGACAAAGCCATTTTAAGTATTCTTTCTTTAAAACAAAAACAAATTCAACCCTACCAATGAAATCCTCTTTATGCTTCTTTGAAAAGGTACCACAGGAAGAATGTGTAGGGAATTAGGGAATGTTCAACAATTTGAAGCAAGTCTAGAGCAGGCTTTTGCAGTCTACCTTTCTTTTTATGTAAGGAGCACTGGCAGGTAGAGAAATGTGTAAGAGAAAGACTTAAGGTTATTTGGAAAAGTCATGCAGTGACATTAAATAGCAAAGAGCAAGCACAGCCTGAAAGCAGCAGATCACTGCAAACCTGTCATTTGCAGTGAAAACTTGAACACTTGTCTTTCACATGAAAATCTGTCAAAAAGGTAATCTTCAAAGGGCAAGTTTATTGTCCTGGCTGCAGACACAAAAGTGAAGTGCTGTTACTTTTATTCCATTGAGGAGGGTAAAGTACTATTTTTGTAATTCATGTTCCTTGGAAATTGGGTGTTTTTCAGTATAGCTGCCTCCTATTTGAGTCTCTTTATCAGTATGTGTTCTTTGAGCCTACTAGTATTAAGAAGTTAATTAGATAAAGGCTGAAATAGCAGATTAATATATCCAGTGAGAATTTAAAAAAAAAAAAAAGAAAAAAGTTCATTAGGAATGAAGAAAATATTGTCAATGAAGAAATCAAATTAAGTGAGGCAGAGCAGTGATGAAAATTTAAAGATATTGGGGTGGTCCTGTGCTCTTAATGTATTTCCATAGGAGAGTGAGGATAATGTTTGTTCCAGAAAACCTAAAATTTTGAAAGTGAACTGTATTATTTCTGTTTTTTTTTAACCTCTACCTTAATAGGAAGAGTTCACTGGTACTTATGAGGAGAGGAGGTAGCAGTTTATCGTAAGGAACAGTTTCTGAGAGACCCCTAGTTTAGGGAATTTGTTGTTTTAGACATAGAGAAAATGTGCACAATAAAGAACTGTAGGATTTATTGTCAGTAAAATTAAAAAGGAGGAACATTGCTTATTCATCAGCTGATGAAAACTAGCTGTGCCTTGTGCCAAGTGTTCAGAAGGGGCCAAAAGCTTCTTCCATTGTTCTGAATTCTTTTGTACATAGTTCTCAATATTTCTCAGATTCAAAGTAGCAGCCCATTTGTAGGTAAGGGCCATTCAATCACAACAAATTTATCAGAATTCTTTGTAACAAAGCTGCTGCAAGAAAGGAAGAAAAGGTTGCAGCAGAAATTACTAACCCCTTCAGAAGCTTTTCACTTCTGATGTAGTATGTGGTAGAAAATGGCAGAAATGTGTTCTATGTAACCAAGCATGAGCATTTTGCTTACAGTCGTTAATAAAGTTATTGGTAAATCTCTGAGGGACATTTTCTTTCTTTATAGCATAAACCTTTATCTTCAAATTTCAGGTTAAAGTACCATTGAATGAAATTCTCCAGTGCTGACTATATTGTCCTGGAGGAGGAAAATCAGCCTAAGCTTAAACTTACTTTTTTTTGTGTTATTCTGTAAGATTCACTGTTTGTTTGTTTTCAGATGTGAAGGTTATTGGTCCTGACTAGCAGTGGTATGAAATACAGTAAGATAAGATGCCTGTACTTAATCAGTGTGGATGATTATTTTACAGAGTGTTGTTGTATTCCAGGAGAAAGATTGGAAGCCAAAGATGTTTAAACTGTCTATGAGTAGACTGTCTGCCTAAAATCATGTAGCTTATGCTGGTAGAAGTGCCATAGCTTGCTTCTGAGTTGCATCCTTATTCTCTTTCTTTCTTTTTTTTTTTTAACCTTCTCAGATGTTCCTTATATTTTTACTGTCCACTGGTATCCCTAGAACAGCATAATTTCCTGTTTTATACTATGTTTTAAAATTTTCCTTTCATCTCACTCTGGAGACTGTTTAGTACCAGGTATCTCTCTTGTTTTGATTCTCCCTTCCTGTGTCATACTGGCCTTGGTAAATGTAAGAGATGGTATGTATTTTCATCTGTGCATCGTGTCCTCTTAATGAATTATTCATTTGATATATTATACATTGCAGCACACTGTGTATGTTTTGACACATGCAGAACACAAAAGCCATGCTAATACATTATTGCTGGGGGAGGGAATTTTTTGTAAACAGACGTTTCTTGAAGCAGTTTACTGTACCACTGTCAAAATGAGTAATAATCATGAGTTATACTACATGCTCTGTGGGTTGGTTTTCTTCAGAAGAGTATTTCTGTCTCTTGGCATCTGTGATATGGAGAGATGACTGCTTAAATAAAGGAAAATTTGCATACAAAATAAGGTGGAGATGGTATAAATGAGCACTGCTGAAAACATCACATGAAGTGATAGAGCATTATCAACAGTGCTCTGAAGAAAAGTCCCAATTATCTACAGTACTATTCAGATACTAGGCAGTAATCAACTGATACACAAATACCTTTCTAAACCTGAAAAGTTATCCAGTGCAAGAGATGGTCTAAGTTTGGATCTAAGCTCAGGAACTTATTGAATTTAAAATACTTGGTTCATGAACGAGTCATCTCCTGGTAATGGTGATGTTCCATCCACTGCCCTTGTTTAGTGCAGTGATTCTTCAAAATGAGATGGCAGGTTTAGCTGTGCAGTTCTCAACACACATTTTTTGTATTTCCTTAGGTGATGCTTTTTCAAACAACATAAGAATGACACTGTTGTTTTCTAATGACACAGACTAAGGCAGTTAAAAAATTCTGAATATGATTGAATCCTGATTCCCAAAAATTTAGCAGAGGAAAACTTGTTTGCAGCAAGGACTGTGAATGACCTAACATCTAGAAGCCCCTTTTAAAAAGTATGTGTAGAAATCCTTGTGGAATAGCTTTTATTTCAGATTTGATTTCCAATAGTTTGATATATAGAGAAAGCATTTCTGTTGGTATTAATCATGAACTTTAAATTGGACTTTAGAAGACAGAAATGAAATTATAAGGGCAGGTGATTTATTTGAAGGAAAGAATGATCTCTGTATTTTCTTGGTGTTGATACCCAACCTGTTGCTTATCTGCTTATTGTATTCCTGGCAAAGTGTTTTTCCAGTATGCGACTAATTATTGTGCAACCTGTATGAAGATTCTCTAAGGGGGCAGGTTTTGGTGCTATTTTGACAACTGTTATATGGGCATGATTTTGAATGGGTTGCCTGTGAGCTGCTGGACCCTTGGATGCTTCCATGAGATTTGTATAAATAAAAGTAAAAAAACCAATAGGATCTGTGGAAGAGGACTGCCACACTGAGCTTAGATTTAATTCTCAGGGACCTTCCTTACATATGTCTGATGACATATATAAAGGTTTAGGTAGCCTATGACTCCCATCAAGACTGTAAAAGGTGGTTGCTGATCCATGTGTTATTTTTACAGTAGTAACTGAGAAAAACTGCCTGTTTTCTTTTCCTGAGGCTTCCTGAGTGGAGTGAGTTAGATCTAACCCTGAAATTAACAGCTGATGCTGTTATTGATGCCCTTATTGTTGCAAATTGGGTATGCAATATCAGCTGTCCAGTCAGTCCGAATATAATTTTGCTTGTGAGAGATATTGGTTATGCTTAGCCATGTTGCTTCTTAGAGTCTTTATTTAGCATGAAAATGGTAAGTCAATTTTCATGGCACTGCAGCCTTGAAGTAGCTGGAGATGTAAGTGATCAAGTGCAACCTTTAAAATTATAAGATACAATCCTTAAGAAAGTCCTGTTGATCTTTTTTGCTGATGAAGCACAAGTCATACCTGCTTTCTCAACCACATGAATGAACATTTTGTGGTTGTGAGTCTGTTTTTAAGCCAGGCTTACTTGTGTGTTGTGAATTCCCAGAAGACCCATTTATTTGAGAGATAGTAGGGTGGTTTTTGAACTCCACACCTAAAATGGGGCTTGAACTTGCATGTTTTTTCATTACTGTGCAGGTGATTTTGTTGTGATTGAGTGGAAGTTAGGTGAATTAATACTTTTTAATTGAGGCTTTTTGCAAGGAGAGCTAGTTGTTTCATGTGAAAGCTGAATGTGAGCCTTCTTCGTATGTTGTAGATCTTACATGTGTTTGTATCAATTTTATTTTTAGCTTTACTTGTCTTTTCATGGCAGAGAGGCCATTGAAAGCTATTTGAGAACATTTATTTCAAAACCAGGTGAAACTCTGGATAAGACATTGCTTTTTCTATTTAATAGTTTGATTATGTCACCCGTGCTAGAACTGTACTGCTTTAGAATGGAAATAATTTGGAGACATCAATTTAACTAGTAATTAAAGCTGTTCTTCCAGATATATGTTTGCTGATGCCATATTAAAGGAAAGGAAATATGTCGTAATCTTCACCAGAAGATCTGTAACAAAATGTGTAAAAATAGCAGTGGGAATGTATCAGTAGAGAAACATTGCTGTCTGTGATCTTTCTCCATTACTGTGTATTGTAAATGTAGTACTGCTTGCAGACCTTGGTGCATTGTGAAGACATTGTGGGAAAGGTGGAATACAGGAGATGCTGGGCATCAGGTACGAAGTGTGGCTGCAAAGTCTGTGCCCTAATAAAGTACTGGTGTAATTGCTGGTTTACAGTATATATGATATAAATGTTATTTCACTCTCCAGGCATGTTCAGAGGTTTCTTGAACTTTTGCCAAGAGATCTCATGGCATCTTACCCCTAAAAAAAGAGCTCAGTCCAGAACCCTTCTATCTGTAGAGGGTACAGCAGTAAACCTAATAGTAATCAGTGGAAAATGCAGAAGTATGAGTCCAGAAAAATAGAATATTTCATGTCGAAGTGTCACCTGGCCTACCACACTGACTCTTAAGAGCCTTTTGCTAATAAAAAAAATAGAACGGTGAGCTTTTTTTTTTCACTCTGAACTGTATTATCTTTATATGTTGGATGAAATATGAACCATTCCTTATATTATATTGACCTACTCCTTTAACTCTTCTCACTACAGCATATGTAGTGTTCAGTCTCAAGCTTTTCATTTAAAAGTTGAGTAGTTGTAAGCAGTGTACAGCAGTAGGGATCCGTAATATGTGGAAAAGTATTTATTTTTAACACTTTCCAGGAGTACAACTAAATATTACTCCAGCACCAGAGGAGAAATTAGAGGTAGGATTTATGGAGGAAAAAGCGGCATAATACGTTCCAAGTACAGCAGCTTTGTCAAAAGCATTGATTGCCCATGGCACACAAATGAAGCTATGCCATCACCAGGGTGCAAGGTCTTAGAAAAATGAGTAGTAACAGGATTCTGAACAGCTATATTCAGGCAATGTGTCAGACAGAAGAGGTAGTCATTTAAATGACCTCAAGCCTGGGATTGGGGCTTAATGACTAAGGTGTACTCACAGTTTCTCTAACCTGTTTTTAATGAATACTCTACACTCTTTGTGTTTCAGAGACCCTGCTTACTTCGATGAAAATTGGCTGAACAGAATCAAAACAGAAGTAGGAGATAATTGGAGGCTGAAGGTATTTGAATTACTTTGCTTGTCTGCGAATCTCTATTTCAGTCTTTAATACAGTATTGTGCCTAAACACTAGCATATTTCCAGATTAAGACCTTGCTTTATAGTACATAATTTTGAATTTTCAACTGTTTTAGTTACATTTATTCGATTTTAAATTTCTTATGTTGTTTTAGGACTGCACAGTTTAGCAAAGAAAAGATATTTTGAACTTGTAAATAGGTTTTGGTGATTTAAAAGGAAAATATTAAAACAAATTTTATGCATCAATTACCTCTCTTGTTTTTCAGATGTTGAATGAAAGATTTTTCTTTTTAATGCACAGTATGAAAGTAGCTTTAAAAAAGGAGCTCTGAGAAGCAGCTGCATAAAAAGAGGAGCTTAATAAGCAATATATTTAAAGAAAAATGGCAAAGTGTTTCTTCCTTTTACTTTTTCATTTCTGCAGAACTGCTGAGCTTTAGGAGAGGAAGTTGCGTTTTTTCTGTGTTTCTACTCAGCATGGTTTTCCACCACAGTCTTTTTTCTGGGTCATTTGTATCACTTGGCATTCTAGTACTTTCTCTGCAAACCTTAAGGCAATCAGGTTTCCAGTTCTATGACTGAGGAACATTTTGCTTTAGAACCCAAAGACACAGTTGTACATGTAGTGTAGTTTCTGAGTAGTTTTGTTCAGAGAGTGATCTATGCACCTTTCTGAATTTCCATTTTTAGCCTGACTAATTGGGAAAACAGAGCAGTTATGGTTTGACTGTTAGTTCATGTTTCCTGTGTTCCAGCCACCAAAAACCATTCTGAGCATCTCAGGAATGGCTACAGCTGTGAAATGCTTTAGTACTTGCAGGCATTGTCAGCATCACTGGCTGAATTGCCTGAGACAAAGATGGAGCACACTGCTGCTGTGTATGTTTTGATTTAGTCAGTAGACCTATCGGCATGGTCTGTGCTGTCTGGCCAGCTGTGTGCAAGTCTGGAATGCTTTAGAATGTTTTGTCTAGTAGGGCTGCCAGCAAAAATGTGGGTAAATTGATGAGGATATATTGACTGATGAATAAAGGGCATCATCCCTAAAAAAGCTTTAAAACTCTTTTGAGTTCTGCTGCATGTAGAGCAGTTCATTTAAATGACCTTTCCAAAGAAGTGTATGGAATTGCAAGTGAACAGCTGGATACAAGATTTTACTTTTCTGTAAAATATTTCTTTGGGTTTTTTTTCTAAGTATTAATTTTTTAAGTCTTTGCTGTTAAATGTGGAGAACAACAAATTGAGAACTGTTTGTTATAATAGCATTTCAGCTGATTGAAAGCAGAGCAGCAGCTTCTGTAGCTGTCATATGGAGCTTGAGGAATAAATATTTTTTTATGTCTCCCACCAATTTGGCAGATGCAAGGCTTAGCAGGTGTGAAAAAAAAAAAAAAGCTGAGCAATCTAGTAACTTCCTTATGTGACTGACAGTGGAAAAACATCGGGTCAAATTTCAGTTTCTTTCTGATGTCATTCCATCTTGTTTTTCATGTATCTGTGTAAACAAGAACTAAAGACTTATTATTTTTTTGTTTAAAAAAGATGTATAATCCAGCTTTTTGTACAGCACTTCCCTTTTCATGAAGAATACTAGAAGACATAAGTGTGATACTTTAACTCTTATTTTTTTAACCAGAAGAGTAATCCTATACTTTGCCAAGTGTTCTTCTTTATATGTGAGTAAACATTATTAGTAGATGTCTATCAACCAATCAGTCATTTATAGTCTGGCTTGTGGGAACACTTCAGTCTGTGCATTTCTATTCATAGAATCATTTAGGCTGGAAAAGACTTTTAAGATCATCAAGTCCAACTGTTAACTCAGCACTGCCAAGTCCACCACTAAACCATGTCCCCAAGTGGCACATCTACACATCTAAATACCTCTGGGATGGTGGCTCCACCACTTCCTTGGGCAGCCTGCTCCAGTGCTACATAACCTTTTTGGTGAAGGATTTTTTCCTAACAGCCCATCTAAACTTCCCCTGGTACAACTTGAGGCCATTTCCTCTTGTCCTGTCACTTGCTAACTGGGAGAAGACTGACCTCCCCAATCACTGCAGCCTTCTTTTAGGCGTATGTTTGTTACTAGATGTAACATGTAGACAGCATACTTGAATGACTCCATATTGCAGATTTCCTTTCATGTTTTAAGAAGTGCCATGAGAATTGATAACTGGATTACCTCACTGCCTCACAAGTCGTGATAATGACTGCATTACATTCCTTTTGCTGAACACAGTCACTCTTTGCCTCTGACACCATATGGTATAATAGTCACCACATGTACAAGCTCTCAGTGAAGGAGCCAGTCTGGGAGGGGAACATATATAAAAACAATCCAAAATGTAACGTGCAGGTAGTTCTGCTTTGTGAAACTGTGGTTAGGAGGGCCTGCAGAGGTAAGTGTAGGCCTGACACAGCCCTCCTAATCACTGTTGATAGAAGTACTCAGAAAATGATAGAATCATAGACTTATTAAGCCTTGGAAAAGACATTTAAGATCAAATGTAACTGTCAACCTAGTGCCACTACCATGTTCACCATTACAATGTGTCCCCAAATGCCATATCTGCATATTTTTTGAACACTTCCAGGGATGGTGACTCCACCACTTGGCTGAGCTGTCTGTTCCAATGTTCTACAACACTTTCCATGAAAGTTTTTTCCTGGTATTTAATCCAAAATTCCCCTGGTGCAACATTAGGCTATTTCCTTTTCTCCTGTCCTGTCCTGTCACTTGTTACCTGGGAGAAGGTAATGAGTGATGTGATTATTAATTTTAAATTGTGTGTTGTCCTGTATGGAGAATAACAAGAATATATGGCTCAGCTTTCATTATTTTTTTTGTTTAGCAGTTCATTTTCTGATAACTGCAATAATGCGGTCATTAAAAATATTTTTCCTGTTGCTGTACCAGTTTAAAAGAAATGGATAAATTCACAAGGATCTTTTTACGTTCTTGGTTTCAGGGCAAGTTGCCAGACTTGAGAGATTGAGAAATGCACAGGATAGAAAAAGGGAAATGTTAGAACTCAGGGGACTTGCAAAGTAGGAACCATTCAGCAAACATTCTAGTTTTTACAGCTGACCAGTGTTTAGTAGAGAAACTTGTTACTTCTTCAGGGTTGCATACATCAGCATGCAGAACAGCTTGTGTCTTCCTTTGGGCAACAAAGAAACTTACTTGTCATCTGCAATTTTATGATGGTTAAAAAAATAAAAGGCAAACCCATTATCTCTTTCATTATGTACAACTGAATGCTTGAATATAGTCAGAGTTTAAATTGTGTACAACCTAGCATTTCATGCTGAAGAAGATGACATCTTGAACATAAAACCTTTATTGAAAATGGAAGACAGCATAGAAAGGAATTCTGTTGCTAAAATTTTCCAGGAATAAAATTCCTTAATCAAGGTACAAGTTATTGATTTGGTACACACATGTCAGTTTTGGCAATTACAGAATAAACTGTTGACTCTCTGAGGTATGGGATAAAATTGTCACCCCTTTTTTCCTCCCTTTCTATTCAGTGTGGGAAACTTGGAAAAGAAAGGAAATATATTATTTCCTTGATTTTTGACTTCTGGACTTTTTGCTTTGGCATTCAGACTACAGCATCAGTTTAAAGTACAGTTTTATTGATGTATATAGTAGCAAGCTGTGTTTGTTCCAGTACTGAATAGCACGTTCAAACAGCAGGAGCCACTAGACTTTCTGCAACTAGTACAGTTTGAGTGATACCTGTTTGGTATAATATTGCAAAATGGAATAACCAATGAATGCTGCAAGTAAACAAACATGATTTTTGAGAATTAATTTTGACTCCCTGCAGTAGTACAGTTGTTTTTGCTCTGAATTCTTCTACAGTACAAGCTGGCTTGACTGGTGGAGCAGTGGAAGCTAGTTTTCAGTGTACAGCATTGTTTTGCTACTACTTTCTTGTTCTTTTGCAGGGTAAGGAGAACTTATTCATCAGCATCCTTTTAAAGGGTTTTTATCTGTTATGGGTGGAAGCCTGTCATGTGAATGTTTTTTTTTCTTCAAGCAAGAAGCAGAGATTATAGGTGTATTGTAAGCCAGCATTCATTTGTGTCACAAAGATAATTAGCAACTGATATATTTAATTCTCTTTTGATATACCCTTAATTCCTAAGTCAACAGCATCTCCAAATATAAGTTGCATGTGGGACTGCTGTCTGTGTTCAGACCCGCATTTAATTTTTCTTTCCTTGTCAAGGATGTGGCTGTATATGTTCTTCTGGGGATTTTCTTTCTGTAGAAGACAGTCTGAAGGGGGATAGCCCCCAAAGCTAGTGATATAGTCTTTCTCTAGGTTCCATCTGTAATCAGCAATGAGACATGCTTCTGCAAAATGCAGTATAAGTCAGAAACCTAATGTGTGTGGTGGGAACGATGCAAACGCTGCATGCACAGGCTCCCTCCCCACCCACACTCCCACACCCACCTATCCCTTCTCACCCCTCACCCCCCTTTTAAGTGCAGATGGGAAGAATGCACCTTAATGAGATATCTGAATTCTTGAAACGCTTGAGAGTGTGCCATAGCAACACTTCCAGAGGTTACTCAGGATCTGAAATAAACAAAAATAAGTCAATTCACACAGGGTTTTCAGCACAAACAGGATTTCAGTCATACTAAGAAATAATGCAAAATTGGGGGCTGGCTGTTATGATGTTGGAGAAAAAACAAAAGGTTAGATAACCCATGCCCCCTTTCTGTCAACCATCACAAGCTTAAGGGCATTTTCTTCTGTTCACTTCATCAGGCTTTCCCTTCGTTACACAACTAAATTCATAAAGAGAGAAATCTAGACAGACCTGAGGTTGGAAACAGAGAGTAAATTGTAACTAAATAAATAGAGATTTCATATGACAGGTGAGAATAAAAGAAAAATAGGAGAGAAAAAGACCAAACATTGGGTTGTATGGTGTTGCCAGATTGCATCATCCCTGCATTCATTCCAGTCAGTTTATCAGGTTAATGCTGTGTTCTAAGGGTCAATCTCTTACTGAAAGCTGTGTGCTGAGTATGTAGTACTATACTATAGCCAGATGGCTACTACCTGAGAGGGTAGTGATAATTGAACATGGAGAACACTCACACAGCTCTGCTGTGGATATTAGTGAAATTTAAGTGTCCAAAGAAGGATTGAGAACATGCAGGTTGCCTTTGTGGATGCAATAGCTCCCCCCCTTTGTAAAAGGAGATTGGGGAAATAAAACAGAAAGGGCAGATGGAAAAAGAGATTGAAAATGGAGATTTGTCTAGAAACACCTAATGGTCCATCTGTTGTGAGCTGCAACAGCTTTTGAGCATAGTTGTGACTTTTTTTTACCCTAGGAAGTTTCATGTGTTTTCCAACAGAGGTATGGATGCAGGGAATGGATGTTAAAAGGGATTGGGAGGGTAGTGTATGTGCTTTGTATGGAAAAGGAGGAAGTCACATTGCTGATGCAAGCAAACAGCCATCCCATGTAGTCATGGGCTGATGTCCAAAGGATGATATGGCACTTAATAGTCATGGTTGATATTTGAAATTCTATCTGTTGTGTTCTGTCATTGCATAATTTAATGGTCTTCATTAACTAGAGTTAGGTTTTCCCCATGTGCTTAAGAAAGAGAAAAATAATTCTGAGCAACCATCACCTGATGTGATTAGATTTCCAATCTAATTGGTTGTCTTTTATACTTTCTCAGGCTGTTCATTTTCATTCAGCTGCTTACACTCTGCCTTCCTTGTGCTATGACCTCAGAAATGTTAGTGGAGCTGCTGAGTTGAATCTCAAAGTACAAAACATTGGTGATAGTTTCTCTGTGATGATTCTCTGCTGGTGGCAGTAGAACCATCTAAGTATATTCACTGCAAATGAGTTTAAAAAAAAAAAAGTTGAGAGCCCTCTGAGTAATACTGAAAATCATTGTTAAGTTTAAACCAGTCTATAAAGAAACTGCTTTACCCTCACAGTTGACTGATTACGTGCCAGATATAAAGATGGTACAGTTAATTCTTGAAAACAAGTTGCTAATACTGTTGGTTGACAGTGGAATAAAATAGGATTGCAAAGTCAAGATTTCTTTTTGATTTTGTTTGTTGTTCTCTTTTTCCAAGGATTCTGCCCTATGTGCTGGTTTTTGTGACAGATTTTGATCAATATTGGTTTTGTTCCAGTATCTCAACTCTAAGCTTTATGAAGGTTATATAGATGAAGATGACTCTTTGTGTTTAAGGGCTTTTACTTAAAAAATGCTCACAAGGAAAGGGGAAATGAAGTATTTCATAGGTGGATACTTTCCTTTTTGTTTCTCATTTTTTTGGGATTATGTTCAAGTTCAAGGTTCCTCACAATGTTCTCATCGGTAAACTGGACTTAAATTCTGCAACATGGCCTTTGCGTTTCTGTGGCTCTTTCTGCAGCAGACTCAGGTAAATTACAAACTGGAAGATTTTAATGAATCAAGTTTGAAAATTATGTTCCAATCAGCGCAGTATTCTTTGTGGTGATTTGACATAAAAATAAAATTTCTTAATTTCTTTAGATTCTTAAATCTGTTGCAGACTTTGGTTATGATTGTGCATCGCATTTGAGTGGTGGTGGTGCTTGCTTTTGGGCAGATAGCTAAGAGATAGTTGTAGCTCCTACAGAAACATGCTGGGTAGTGCAGAAAAAGTGTATGTTCCAGAGTAGAAGGTGTAAACTAATTATTATGTTGTTATGGGAGGGACAGTAAATGTTGTTATATACTTACTATGAAGTAGCATCTCCAGTTCTCATTCTAGGTTGTCAGAGTATTTGATGTGTCGCTTTTCAAGTCCAAATGAGCTTTTGTTTCTTGCGTCACTTAAAATTCAGTGATTTTGAAGACAAAAATGTTCTTACATCTTAATAAGGGATCAGTTTCTGGTGCTTCTTTCCAAAGAGGAGTGGATTAATAGGAGTAAGGTAATCAGATGTTATCACTGTGGATCTCATGGCAAAAATCTTTTAGTGTGTGTATGTAGTCTGTTCCTTTCTCGAGTTTGGATTTTGCTTTCATCACCTCGTTTTGTCTGTTGACTGTGTTGAAGTGTTGAGTTTGTCCCTGGATTTCAGTATCATGTCTCCTAACACTGCTTCATCATATCGTTTGAAAGGTAAATGACTTCTGTCAGTGGACAGAATCTCCTAATTGAGTATTTCTGGAATGCAGTCAAGAGTCTAAAAGTTATTGTGGGCTTCAAAGACAGTTGGAACTTGAGAGGTTTTGCTCTCCCTTCATTATAGTTTCAGCTTGCTGCTGTGGCTACTGCAGTCAGCAACAGACCTTTGTGAGTCCTATTTCAATCACTTTCATTCTCTGCAGATCCTGTTTAGATTTCATGGAGTCATAGGATCATTTAGGCCAGAAAAGATCCTTAAGATCGTAGAATCAAACCATAAACCCAACCCTGCCAAGGCCACCCATAAGCCATGTCCCAACGCACCATATCTGTGCATCTCATTCACACCTCTTTGCACACCCCAGGGATGGTGACTCAGTCGCTTCCCTGGGCAGCCTATTCCGATGCTTGATAACTCTTTTTGGTGAAAATATGCTTCCTAATACCCAACCTATACCTGCCCTGGCACAACTTGACAAACTCCCTAGATACAACACCCTTTCAAGTAGCTGCAGAAGGTGATAAAGTCACCCCTAAGCTTCCTTTTCTCCAAGCTAAACAACCCCAGCTCCCTCAACTGCTCCTCCATCCCAGGAAACAGTGCACTGCTACTATTATCTGAATTCTTTGCCTAAATACTTGGCCATAAATTGGTGGTAATCTGTTGAAGTTACTTTCAGTAAAGTAACTTTCAGCTTTTTTTTGGTCTAAATTTCACCTACGAGACCCACTGGGCATTTTTATAATTTTAAACACACCCTTTATTCTCAGAGGTGTGATGCAAATGGGCTTTTGGAAAGGGAGCAGTATTCAGTACTAGGGAAATGTGGCATAGATTCTGTACAGCAGGAGACACTTAACTGGTGCCTTTGGTTATGCAAGTGAACAGAAGCTACCTTTGTACAGCAGTGAAGTCATCACTGAGAAATGTGAATTTTGCCTTGGTACTGTAAGACAGACATTCAATTGTAAGAACTGAGAGGGGGGTGGGGAGGGAATGAGAAGAATAAAAATGAAAGAACTAAGAGGAATAATTATTGAGAAAGATAACAATTTAAATTTACATTGGTTGGGAATAAAGGAGAATGTTGAGCAATAGCTGGTTTTGGTTTGGAAGAAGAGGTTTACCTCTGCAGAGAGTGGATTACTAGGATACTTCAAGAGAAGAAAGGAGGAAAAGAATGCTTCAACTTCTGGATACAAAGATAATCCTAAGATAAACAAGTACTCAAAAAAAATTCGTGCTTTAAAATTTGATCTAAAGCCTCTCCAAGACAATGTGATCGTTTTCATAAATAGAAATGGGTTCTTTCAATTAATAAAGATTTGTGATCCTGTCTGGAAGTCTGATCATAAGAGACTATTGCATAAATTTCATGATTATGTAATTATATGCTTCTTTTGTGTGATTCCTCTGTGATTACTTACTTTAAGATCATTTCTCTGTAATTTATCTCCTGTATTTATTGTACTTCCTCCTTCTTGTCAAATAGGTAAGCAACCTGAAGAAAATTTTGAAAGGAATATTGGATTACAATCATGAGGTAAGAATGGTTTTAAATAATCTACATCTACATACCTTTATAGTTACATATTTTAGTTAACTGGTTGAATATAAATTGTATTCTACAAGTGAAGTACTGATGTTTTCTTGGCATAGATAGTGATTCGTGGCCTGTTCTCTAGTCTTAGCCTTCTCTAAAACTTCTCACCTGTTTTATTGACTACTCAGAGGTCCCAGGGAAGCCTGATGTGCAAATTCTGTCATACAAACATTAGATGGCCTTACCGAGTATGTTCTGGTCATGGACTTCAACAGTACCTGTGTTTGATTTTTTTTTTTCCCCTCCTCCTCTGCAGTTAAAGTCTGGCTTTTCCCTTATTTTTCTCGTAAGGAGAGAGAGTAAAGCGTTTCTTACCTCTCCCCACATTAAGATTTTATATGAAATATTTTAATTCTGGAATATTGGAGTCACCCCGTGGCATTTTCTCTTATTCTGAGCAAACTCAGAAATTAACCATTACAGAGGAGTCAGAATACAGTATTTTTTCCAGTGGTGAATCTTCAGCTGAAATATGCTTTCAGTTTCAGTGATGTTTTGAGGCAAATTGATCTGTACAGGCTGCAGCACAAAATCTATGCTTGTCTCAAAATATTAGCTTCTCATAAATACTTCAGAGATTAAGTTATTTGTTAATAAACTGAAGTCTTTCAAAAAAAAAGTTAGACTTATGAACCATTCAGCAAATGGTTAGATGTCCATGTTGAAATAAATGTTGAAAATTGGTGGTTAGGCAAGCTGGTCATAACTGGAAATACTAAAAAGAAACATTGGGTTTTTGTTATGGAAAATTAATATTACTAAGACAAAGTGATGCAAACTTCTTTTTGACTGGTTAGTATGTATGATGATTAAGTCTCTGGTGTGAAAACTTTACTACTAGGCAAGTTCTGAGCTGTTTCAAGCTGACTAACTTCTGCAAAGGTAATGCACATTTATAAGTCTGACTGGATTTTGGTTTAGTTTCTTTTTTTTTTTTCTGCTGAGGGAGGCGATGCTGGTGGTGATAGTTGAGATGACAGGATTCTACCATGAATCCTGCTTATGTTTTCCTCAATCTGATTCCTTCTCCTAGAGCCACCTTGTACTAAAATATAGGTGTGATTGCATGTGGATTTTACCTGATGTAGCTAAAAGACTTTGAAAAATGTATATGCTAACATTTTCCCTTCTCCAGAATTCAGAAATTTGTGTTGTGTTCAGGAGGACAGTCTTTCAATAGCTATGTTACATTGCTGTCTTTATCAATTATACTATGGAAGAACAAGAAGCCAAAGTTAACTATTTATGGCTCGCATGCTTTGTTATACCCCACTAATCTTGCTGCAGAATTCTACTCCTCTGGAACTGAAATTTTTAAAATTTTTTTGTAAAGATATTTACTTAGTTTTCAAAGGTATTTTGTAACGTTTTGAAAAAGGGTTAAATGCTCTTTTTCGTCTCAAAATAGTTACTGCAAAAGTCTATCCTCCATTTTCGTATTTCTTTCAGGTTTGTTTTTTTTTTTTTTTCCGAACAGGAATGAGTTTGGATCCTTTAAAGTATACAGATATTTTTAGCAGTGTTGAAACTAATTCTTTGAGAAAACTGTTTAAAAAATTCCACAACACAAAAAGCACCAAACACAACAAGAAAAACTCAACCACAACACTCCCACAAAACCCAACTCTAGAAAACTTCTGAGTGCCTTGTTTTCTTTGTGGTCTTCATATACATTACATACTTTTTCTAAATACCTTTACCTAGTCTCTTGTTTTCTCAAGTATTGCACATAAAGGGCAAGCAGCAAACGACTGATTCCCTCTATAGTCATTGTTTCCTTATTACACCCTGTTTAAGAAGTTAGTTTCTTTTTATCTGCAATTAATGTGTCATAGATGTGTTTTAATTCCAAATTTCATATTCATATTTTCAAGCCTCTCTTCAATAAAGAGCAATTTAGCAGAATTGTTTAATTCCATCTACTGACAATCATTAATGTAGTCTTAATGATAAATCAGATAACACTATTGTGAGTCACATGGGCTTTTGTTTTGTTGGTTTTTTTCTTTCTTCTGCATGTGGGCTGTTTAATTACATATCATTGTACTACTAACTGAGATTATCTTCCATGGAACATCTCTCTTAGCTGTGAGACTTGCAAGTTATCCTTACATTTGCTAGAAGTGCAAGGCTTAGTGATCTGAGTTTTTTGCTTATATTTTTCACCTGTCAGTGTTAGACATATGTATTGTATAGGTGAAATATTTAATTTCTTGGCTTTATAGTAGTAAGAAATGTCAGATTTGTGTATAATACTTTATGCTACATGAGGTGTTTTTAGGTGTTGGGTTTTTTTTAATGGAGTGCTTTAAAAAAAAATCAATTATCCGTGTGGTGGCCTGCTTTTGTTACCTTCTTATCTGAAGAAAAAAAATCTTGCCAAGTGTGTAACTCATAGTTGCTTATGAGTCGATGCTCATAAGTGTCGTGTTGGTCATGTTTGTCTTCTCCTAAATATTATTTGTGTCAAACAGTATGATTTAATATTTGGATGTTAGGCAATATACTTTGTTTTAAAGGTGGATTTAAAGTAAGAGTGAACTGCTCTTGTTGATTATGAATCATCATTGTACAAGATGTGTGTGTATGTATATGTGCAGTGATACAGCCATGTAATTACTGGGTCTTTACACAGATTCTGGGGCAACAGATAAATGACTTCACCCTTCCTGATGTTAACCTAATTGGAGAGCATGCTGATGCTGCAGAGCTTGGGAGAATGCTTCAGCTTATCTTAGGATGCGCTGTGAATTGTGAACAGAAGCAAGGTAATAAATTTTCAAAGCATGTTTTCTTGCTTGTTATGTAAATACTGAGAGGAAAAACTCTATTTCCCGTGTTTCTGTCAGAGACAAATGTAGGGTTTTTTTCCGCGGTGACATGATTTTGTCCTACGGGTAGTAACTGTCGTTTTGTTATAAGCTTCCTTAGTTTTGGAGACTCACACTGTGGAATTGATTTTGCTTCCAACATACATATTTTCAATTTGGGTTTGCTGAGCTGAAAAATCACTCTACAGAGGAAAATTCTCAGGCCTACCTTTTAACCATTTATGAGGTAGATCGCGATAGTTAAGAATGGACATATGTGATTGTTGCATTATTCTGTGTGACTCCTGATTTTAGGAATGCATTCCAGTCATTACCTTAGCTACACGGGTGAAAGCTTTGCCTGAAGGTGTGTCTGGTGTGATCTAGGATGCTGTAGTTTCTGAGAGCAACTGCAAACATTCATTCTAAACACTTAAAACACAAAACATAGTCATATGAATAGAAAATACATGTTTGGGAAAATAAGACTATTTCTACTGTGTTTACGTTACAGTTGCACCAAATATATGTCTTTTCTGATTTAACTCAATCTGGTTTTGGTGGCAGCCAGGGTTTAAGACCTTTTGTCTTCCTCTTGCTTGATTCATTTTAACTTTTACTGCTAGTTTCCCCTTTCAATTTTCTCAGGTGACTAACTCACTGTAGTTTCTCCTTCTGAAATTACTTTTGTTCTCTTAAACAGGAGATGGTCTGGCTATCTTATTAATTAAAGTAGAGGAAATGTTATTCCATGAGTATATAAATAACTGGTTTATTAACCCTCCCGTCCTCTCTGTTTTCTGTAAAATTGTCTTCCTTCCTTTGGGTGACTATTTGTCACCCTCAGGTGGGAAGTATATCTTATTCTTGTCTGTCCTTTACTCTCTCAGTTTGGACATTAAATGTACATGTTTGAAATATCAGAACAGTCTAGTTTTATGTACTTGGAGTGAGATTTGGCATGAGCTAATTAACTAGTTAGAGGTGACTTTTCCCCAATATCTTTCCCTTAGGCACATCATTAAAAGAATACAGGTCATGTGTAAAGGAGATCGTATCTATCTGGAAACTGCATTATACTGGGCAAGTCATTAACTCCTTGACTTAGTCTAAATGTCAGAATTTGCCCCTCTGACCACTGTATTGTTTCTCAAAGTATCTCATCTGTAACTCACACCTATACATACATAGGTGAGGAGTGAAAAAGTGGAGGGGGACTTAATTTGTGGGATAACACAGGAATAAGAACAGAAAGCAAGAGTGGATGTGAAAATGCTTTGAAATGAGAATGCTGTAGGAAGGCAGGGCATTATTGTTAAACTTATGGAAAAGTACAACCTATGCAAGGATTGTGTACCTGAAGAGCCTGAATAGTTTGGGAACAAATGGAGAAAAGGAGTGAAAGTAGTTATAACAGAACTGTGAGGTGCCAGAAGGAAAAGATAATTATGTACTTTTTTGGTTGTTGTAGAGTTCAAATAAGCTGGATTTATGTCTGATCAGACTTCTGATAAAATCCTGTTGAGTTTGTTGTGGTGGGACTTGACTGGTGATTATGCATTTCAGTGTCATCCATGGCACCTACTCATTTTGTAGGAAGGATGCAGCTTCTGATCTTCGGTTCTCTGACTTGAATTTTAACCATGATGTTTCAGAATGCCCTTTTTTTTTTTTTTTTCAGAATACATCCAGACCATAATGATGATGGAAGAATCAGTTCAACATGTTGTCATGACAGCCATTCAGGAGGTATGCTGGGATGCCCACAGTGTATGAAAGTTCTGCCTTTCAGTATTTTACAACAATGTGCTTTTTCCTACTTTGGAAAAACTTAGTTGGAAGTAAAGAAAATAAGGGGTGTAGATTTTGCCTTTTTACAGGGAAAAATATCTTATTTTTTCCTTAGAAAAATCTTGCTTTATGTCAAGGAACTCTGGTTGAATGTCCCACTTTTCTTTAAATCTAGAAGACTGGAACTTCTAGATATTTTTGAT
Source organism: Manacus vitellinus (assembly GCF_001715985.3). NCBI lineage: Eukaryota > Metazoa > Chordata > Aves > Passeriformes > Pipridae > Manacus > Manacus vitellinus. Next base: position 16,099,888 of record NW_021940917.1, read on the forward strand.
ATTGGGTTCCCTTTCCTTTACCTTTCCCACCCTGTGAATCCTAAAATACACTAGACTGATTTTATATGGGCAACCAAATACTGTAGAATTTCATCAAAATTTGTACCTTGAAATTGCAAAACTTCATGGGCTGCTAATAATTTTAAAATTTTGTTGACAAGTGAAAAGGAAGAGAATTAGAGAACAGAGTATTCTTCTGTCAGCTGTAGTGTTATGATACATAATGATGATATGTAATGATAAATAATATGAATATATAGAAATAATATAATAGGCTACTATGTTTTTACAAGTTAGTGAGTATACTCCAGTGCATTTGTGGTTAAAACCTCAGTGTTAGCCACTGTAGCCCTGAACCCCCCATGTGACTTCTTAGGAGCCCAAAATGACCACAAGTGAAATACCTATCAGTCTTCATAGATGGAGGTTTACTGTGGGGCAGGCCACTAAGGAAAGCGGGAAACCACTGTTAATCCCATTTCTTTTGAACCTGAACAAGAGAAATTAAATTCCACATTAGGCTCTAGAGCAATTTCACTTCTCTGGAATGTCTGAATGTAGAAAGAGGTGTCAGTAAGCCTACAAGGGACCCTGTCCTCTGTCATCACTTCAACCATGCAGTCATACATTCAGTTGTCTGTGTGTGGAGTGCTGTCTACAACCATGCAGAGTAGACTTTTGAAATGAGCATTGAAAGAATTGTTACGCTCAATCATCTTCCAGTCGGTGCTGCCAAGCACCAGTTTGCTGGAGTTTTGGGATATTTTACTTTTTTCTATTTTTTGTAACTGTAATACAGTGTTTTGGTGAAGCTTTCTAATGCTTTTTATTAAATCCAAATTTCAGCATCACTGTATTCTGCACTACCTTGAAATAGAAAACCTTATTTTATCCTCCCTCTTTCTGTTAAAAATCTCCTATTTAATTTTTCTGAAAGTCTTCTTCATTTGGTATAATAGCCAGATTTGAAGCAGCCCACAGTTTTCAGCATTTTTGATGAGTAAACTTTGAAGTTTTTTAGTGTTTGTGCCCTTTCTCTGAGCTGGTGAGTAGAAGTATGGGAGAAATCACTGGGTCTGTTTTTCTGGAACAGATTTTTGAAACTCACTGAATCAAAAAGCTTACCATTCAGATACTGGCACAGTTCTGAGTGATTTTAATCCTACTTTCCAAGCTGCTTAGAAATCCAAGGCGTTTCAGGACCAAATAAGGAGGATCTCAGGTGCTCAATGAAGAGGTGAGAAAGCGTCTCAGACTTTGATACAGTTTGAGAACAGGACCTCCCTCCACTGCTTTTTAATGGGCTTGGAGTCTGGAGAAGTCCAGGGTCAACTGGAAGCTGGCAAAGATTATCCAAATTTTCAAGAAGAGAAAGAAGACAGACGCTGGCCATTGCAGGCCTGTCTCACGTCAGTGCCTGGTAAAATTGCGGAGAAGGTTATTCTGGCAGTTAGGTCATAGCCAGCACAGATTCACATGGGGTGAAACTTCACTGGATTTTAGGAGGATTTTCTATTTCTTGGGCTCACAGCAGCTCTCAGAATTCAAGTGACTTGGAACAAGCAATATGTAGGAGACACCAAAATAAGATGCCTAGGAAAGCAGGTATATGTACGTGTTTGAAAAGTTGCTGTACGTCACCTCATCCAAACGTTCCAAAGTATTTGACATTGCAGGTACTCTTTCTTTAATATTAGGTATGTCAGAAGACGTCTCTAAGCTTTACTGATGTATTATGAAATTTATTTTTCTGTTTCAGTCGAGCGCATATAGATTTTTTTTGATGCTTCTTTGGTTTTCATAAATCATCTTACTCAGGAAAGTATATCATGAGGCACAGTAGAACAAGTTTTATCTAGTTTTTTTGCATGTAGAAGGTAATTTTCTCAATGGAAGAAGCAGCATATTATGTTCTAAATTTTAGTTGATTATTTTATTTTTTAATAACTTGTGACTCTTCAGCATTTCCTTTCTTCACTTATTTAAATGTTTAAAATATACCTTGTGCTCTATAAGGTTTTATAAATTTAACAGTGCTTGTTTTTAACAAATAACAGTGTTATTTTGTTCAGTGTAGTCAAATTGATCTGGTGTCTTGCCACCACCTAGATTCTTAGATGCTAATCTTCACGTATACATATCTAAAGACAAGCTGTGCACAAGATAGAGGATTTCATGTATTAATATACATAATATTACAGTTATTTTTAATTTCATGGGGTTTAGATTTTTTAAAGGCCAAAAATCTTTCCTTACGGAAATTATTTTGGCCATTGTGTGTTTTTCTTTTCCTTTCCTTGACATCTTTTGGAAATTCTTCTGCCACTTTCCCAAGTCTTTTTCTTGAACAGCAAAGTTCAGTATTTATGAAGACAGTAGCTGAGGCAAATAATCTACTTACCTTTGCTGTTTAAAACATCTCTAAACTTGATCACTTAGCAGGTGTCTGTGCAGGTCAAGTTGAGAGTCAGAACAATACCAGAGGTAGTGTCAAAACTTGCCTGGGGTGAATAGGAAAAGGAACTTACTGTCTGGGTTAATACTGACTGTGTTACTTCCACTGTTTGGTTTTGTGGGTTTTTCCGCTGCTTTATTTTGTCTTGACTGTTTAAAGCTTTGTCTTGTGTGAAGTAAAAGTGGTTTTTTAATAGTTAGGAAATAATACAAAAGTATTTTGTTGCGTCTGTCAACAGATAGACTGGAGGATAGACTGAATACCAACTGGAGGAAGAAAGTCCACCTCCTTTAAAGGATACACAGTGTCATGCATAGCCTTGACTTTTTAAAACAAGCATAAAGATGTTTCAAAAAAGAAAACCTGAGTACAGAAGCTAGATTTTTGTCATTGTTTTTGTGGACACTTAAATGAGCTTGTAAAATATTATCGTTACAGAAGAAGCATTTCAGATAAAGCAAGTGTTTTGGACTGTTAAAATCATCAACTGAATGGTTCAGCTGCATTTGCAAAATCACATATAGAGGAAAAAAAAGCTTTCATAATTCAGGTTATTCATGCATGCAGATTTTGTGATAGTTTTACCCATTCCCTAATCTTTATGTATCCATGACAACACAACTTGTTCACATTTCCCAAGGAAAGCAATTAAAATGTGAAGGTTTTAATAATATAGGATTAGCAGACCTTCAAGTGTTATGTGAGATATCATACCAAAGCTGTGAGCATGAAGAGCTACATATGTAAAGGATTAACATGGAATGACAACTGCTGCTCATAAAACTACACAAATAATTATAAGTATTATCATGTTGTCCAGGTTATTGTACCATTTGTAATCCAGACTGACCTTTTTATGCAAAATAAACCGGAAAAAGACAGTAAATGCTAGTGCATTTCACTGTCAGAAGCTCTTAAGCAGGGTTTTTCTTCTCATGTAGACACCTACTGCAATTGCTTGATTTTGCTGGCACTTCTTTTTTTCCCCTTTTTATAATTTCTGCATATCATCCTCCATTAAAGTTACAGGTGAAAATGAGTAATAATACTATACTTAAGCTAAATGGTGAGCTTGGAACTGAAGGCCAGTTCCAGTGCTGCAAAATCGTGAAGGCAGACCTTTATTCCTCCTGTAGTCTGCTCCAGAAGAAAACTAAAGCTGTAAGGGGAGACTGAGGAGGCCACTTCCTTCTGCTTTTTATTCTCTTAACTTATTTGAAATAAAAATGAAATGAAGTTTGCCCCTGTAAACTCAAAAGTCTTGGCATTGACCCATACCTCTCAATTCCACATGCTCTAATATCACACTTGCAGGCTGCATGTGAAGCCCTGAAAGTACAGCAGTATTTAATTAAGTTTTTCTGAATATGAGCTTTAAGTAAAGGAGATATATAGCAGACCCAGTAAGTAAATTTGATTTAGAAATTAGTATCAACCTACTAGTATCATCAGATTAGTAATAAATAATGCATGTGCCATTGAGCAGGTAACTGATTATACAAGCTCTAAATTTCAGTAATATCAGAGAATGCTGATTGACCAGAAACAAAGTGAAGAATGGAGGAAACTAGGCAAGCCTCTTACCTTGTATTTTTCAGGTGGATGGAAGGTTGTAGTGTGTGCTTTGAGTTGACAAACATATCTGTATGGAATCCTAAGACACAGCATTCAGTAAAACTTTTCTTGAAATTTTCAGAAAATCTGACTGAAGAGAGAGAATTTTGGATAGGTGGGTGGAGTTGTGCTCTGTTGGCTGTGCTATTTAGGGTAAAGTGTTTCCTATTAAGTGGGGAGAAACTGTGTAGAGGCAATCCAGAAGCAGAGTGTGGTCAAAACATTTTGTTGCATAAACCATTGTCCCAGTGTATGGGGAAAGATGGATGCACTCCTTTGCCCTGATACCTTTTCATCCCACTCCTTAACTTCAATTTATTATTAACTGTTGATCAGAAGTTGGATTCCTGTGTCAGTTGTGAGTTATCTGTCAGTATTCTTCCTGTTATTTGTCTGGTTGTGCTACTTAATGGACACAAAACAGTCCCTTAGATTTCATCTTTAGCATTCCCCCCATAGCACAGGCCATCAGATTGCAAGGTGCTTCCTGTTGCATTGAGTCAGTCATCTGCACGTGTGCCTATGGCTCTCACCCTCAGTGCCTCATGCACGCTTTCCATGACATTCCTAACGCACCCCATGGAGTTAAATCCACAAGTACTGTGTAACATTCAGGGTACACCCAGACCGCGTATCTCCACTGCTTAATCCTGCTCCAGATAATGTCCTCTTTTCTGGACGTTTCTGCTTAAGGGCTCTCCAGAACATCGTGTTTGGCGAGAGATGACAAAACTCACTGAAGAAAATAGGGATTATATTAGTGGCCTTGGCCTGCTTCCTGTACGGCAGTTCACGGGAGCAGTGACACCACAGTGGCCTCTAGTGGGTTGTGCGGTCACTTGTGTATTCCTTTTTACTGTAAGTCTTGTGGAGGTCGGTTTAGCCTGTTTTCTGAATAGGAAGTTGTGCTCGGGCCAGAAAGGGGGGGCCAGTTAGGGACGTGTTGTTGCACACCCCTGCAGGCTGAGCTGGACCTGCCAGCTGGAAAGTGCTGGCTTGGAGGGCGGAACTTACTTGTGTGCTTGTGAACACGCGTGTCCAGTGTTTGCAAACAGTTTTGGGATATGAAACAGGGAAGAGGAGTTCAGTATTTGGTTAATAGGGGTTATCCCTTTAGTCATCTGGAAAAGCGTTTTAACAGTAGCTGGTGAAATGCAGTAATTGAAACATGTAAGACTTGTCACAGAGCAGGGAGGGATTGGAAATTTTTGTTTAAATGATAATAATCTTAGATTAGGGCCTTACATTATAGACAAGTTTGTAACACCACTATATATGGTAACGGAGAAGACGTGACTTCATTTTTCCAGGGACAGCTCTGAGGCTAGGGAGTTTCTAATTATTGTTACAGGGACTCTGGGCTTCATGCAATGCTTCATCTTGGAGTGGTTTTGTCGTTGTAAACATGTAGACAAAATGGAAGAAATTTGACAAACATTGTCATGGTCTGAGGAGGACTGTTGAGGACAGATAGATTAATTTAAGCATTAGTTATGCAGGTAAATCCCAATTAAGGATATGGGAAAAGGGAGAGAGATGTAAGTGTATAAATATTTGAATGATGTAAATGTCAAACAGAGATTTTTCAGTTGTACACAGTGGTATAAACAGAAAGGATTGAGAACAAACGAAGGCTCTGTGCCAAGTATTCCAAAAACTTTGTCAAGGAAAAGTAATGCGAAAGCAGTGTTTTCTGGAAGGAATAAATGAAACCCTGTCTCTGGAGAGAGTAACCAGGCTGGACCAGAGGTCTTAGGGAAAAAATCTAGTCCTGACTTTGGTTAGGATGGGGCTTTTTTGATTGGAACATCCATGAATTGTGTCATTGGAGAGCTCTTATAACTTAAGAGCTCTTTCTCTTTTTTTTAATAAGCTCATCAGTCAATTTTATAGGACTTGATTTAGGGTTTTGTGCTGAGGGTTTGACAGTGGTTTGGGGTTTTTTGTTGTTTTGGTTTAGGTTTTTTGCTTGTTTGTTTCTGGGGTTTGTTTTTTGGTTTTTGGTTTTTTTTAAACATATTCTAAATATTACAAAACCACCTTCAGGTATTCCTGCAATAAAATAGGTTAGTACACAATGAATTGTAATATTCATTTCAGGAATGCACTCTACAGAGTTTCTCTTTAAATTTGAAAATTACAGACAACTCCAGAGCAGAATTTTGTTCATCTTTGTTTTGCACTATTAGCTGATGATATGTCCCAAACTTTAGTGAAATAAATAAATGCATATGAACTTCCAGGTAATTGAAGCATGAAAGCCACTAGCAGAGAACAATTAAAAGAAGATCTTGCATGGTGTGTTGGTATCTACCATCATTCCAATGCCACTTCAGTAAAATATTTAGCGGGGTGTACTGTAGACTTCATCATAGATGAAGAATGTGCATTGTCAGAAGAAAAAGAGATGATGTAAGGGTTTTTTTTTACCACTCTAAATATTATAAATTATGAAGATTATTTTTTTTCTGGGTTTGTTTCTGAAGATATCTTATGTAAAAATGAAGTTAAAAACTTTCAAATTAAGTCAGATTAAAACTCCCAAAAGTAAAAAGCAGCTTGGTGTTTCGTTGAAACTTAGGTTTTAATATAAAAGTAAATCCTTGTTTTTTCTAATCCAGTGTAATCTAATTGCAGTTGATGAGTAAAGAGTCTCCAGTCTCTGTTGGAAATGATGCTTACGTTGACCTTGATCGACAGGTATCTAAGACCAAATGTTTCTTTTCCTTCCATCATAGCACATCAGTGGCCAGTCCTTTTTCTGTATTAAGAACTCTGTCTTTTTTTTTTCTTTAATCATTAAAGTGTTTTGTGGGAAAGTCAAATGAGGAGCGGAAAACTAAATTTCAGTAGTAAATATCAGAGTCCTTTAGGTTTATAGATTGAGTTTACTCCTATTCTGTGTTTAAGGGGGAAAAAAAAAGTTGATTTGGAAAACCAGTCTAGCTATATGACATAATAAAGCAAACTGCAGATTGGTACAAATCCTTAGTTATTGAGAAAGGATAAAAAATGTGTAGTATTCGAATAAAACTTTTTATGCGTGTGAATAAAACTTTTCCTACTCCCAAAGTCAGTTAAAAAAAAAAAACCAACCAAATCAAAACAAACACACGCATATTTGGGGTCCTGGAACCGGTCCAGTACATAAGAGAAGTTTTCAAATATAACCCTTCCCTGTCTGATATATTTAAAAAAATATGCAAAACCAATTGGTTTTACTAACTTAACTTCATACTAACCCTATCGTGCTCCCTCAGTTTTTTTTCTAATTGAGAAGTATCGTACAGTGGTTTTCCCTGTGTTCCTCCATCATACTTTTTCTGCAGAAATATGTAAATGCTAACAGATTAAATTAAGTTCTATATGTAAACAGGCCCTGAGAAATAAACTTGCACATACCAAGTATGATGATGCTATTTGAGAAAGCCCATTTAAACTTCATCATATATAATATCACATCTATATCTATGTCTATATGCATAACATGCACACACCTATAGCTATGTTTATGTTAACTGCATTAATTTGTAAACTGACAAGATACATATCTCTGAATATTGAGCCCTTGAAGGGAAATACCTGAATATTTACCACTGCTTACAAGGTTCAGTGCCCTTTTTCAGAAGGGTAGGCTTCTCTGTCGCCACGTTAGTTGTATCCCTGTTGTGCACTAAGAGTAGCTCCCTTTACTAGAGAGATTTTACCCTAATTGTCCATTCCCTGTATTCCGCCTTCCAGTCCTTTCAAAACTAGATTGAAAATTGAAATTATACACTCTTTGATTCTGTAAAGAAAAGTGGTATTGACAATTTTTTTCAGTGTAGAGATTTGATGAGTTCTTCAGACCCGAGTTCAAGTGTTTTTGGCTCAATTCATAGAGCAGATGTGATAATTCTTATATAAGAGCAAATATTACTTTTGGGTACTTTTACTTTTTGCTAATACACAAACTAAACAGTAATCACACCTGCTTCTTTTTTTCTTTATAAGAGTGGAATTGCCTGAGCTTTTCAAAAATTTAATTTATTACCTAACTGTGAAAATTTTACAGTCATGTAGTTCAGAATATTTTTAATTGGATCACAGAGACTGATGACAGTGTTAATGTTTATTGTTTATGCTAGCTGAAGAAAACTACAGAAGAATTAAATGAAGCACTAGCAACAAAAGAAGAAATTGCCCAGAGATGTCACGAGTTAGACATGCAGGTAAGTTTGCTATAGTGTCTGTATTGATTTTCAAGTGGGGAAAAAGATGTGTTAACTTTTAGGCAGCTGAAAATAAGCAGTAGAGTGTGGAAAACAATTTTTAAACGGGAGATGAAAATGGCACAGTAGTTATTTTGCTTCACTTGTGCTAGCAGAATGAATGTCATTGTTTTCTTATCTTGATGCAAAGTTGCCAGTATGAAGATGACTCACACTGACGAAACTTTTTTTCCTTCTGGTAGGAAGGGTTTGAGCTGCGTGGTAAAACTGTTGCGGTAGAGCACTAAGGCAGGTTCTGCTGCTGTAACAGTTTCAGTTCAGTGTTAAATACCAATAGGAAGTTACTGCAGACTATCAGCTGTGCATGGGTTTTGACTAAGCTTTACTTTAAGTCAATCATGCCTCATCTGGAAGATACGAGGAGTGTGAGGAGGAAGCCCTGAAAGGCATTGCCGTTGTAACCCTGTTTTGGAGTATAATTCAGGCTTTTTGCCAAACAGTTCGGTAACCGTTGGAATTAATGAAGCTGATCTGTGTGCTCACGGTTAATATGTGAACCCATGTTTCAGCTGTTGTTTGAGTTGGAGCACTCTGAGTTCTTCACACCACTGCCTGTTTCCACAGCGTTGGTGGAAACTGAGTCATCTTTGGAACTGTGTTCCTCTTTTGGACCTGCTTGCAGTTAGCCCTTACTGTGGAGAGCTAGTTTTATTTGTTTGCTGGGAGAGTATACAGACTTGATTATGATGAAGTTATCTTCTGTCATAACAAAGACTTTTTCTTTCAATGCCAGTGCAAAATATGTTAAAGAATAGTTACGTATTCTGTGTGGTAAATCTGCCCCTAATGTTGCAATATGTTGGTTACATCACTTAGCAATTGAATACCTATTAAATGATACAGTATATTCCTGTGAAATGTGATTATTATTGTAGTCTGTGTGTAGTCTGTGTGTTTGTGGGTTGTGTTGATATTTTATTATGTGCACAAAAAATATTTCTCTCTGAAGCTGGATGGGTCAGTTATTCTAGTCCATGCTTTTATTACAACAGGTTGCAGCCCTCCAAGAGGAGAAGAGCAGCCTGCTTGCTGAGAACCAGATTTTGATGGAACGCTTAAATCAGTCTGATTCTATTGAAGATCCCAACAGCCCTGCAGGTCGTAGGCACCTGCAGCTGCAGACACAACTAGAACAGCTCCAAGAGGAAACATTCAGGTAGAAAAGCTACACTTGGTTAGATTGTTTGTAGCTGGCGACATATGTGACTTAGGTACTTCTGGTTCTGCTGGCAATTATGAATGAGTATAATGGGTGACATAACCACAGTAGTACAGTTTTTACAGTGTCGCACACATTATGATTTACCTCTTTACAAGCTCTAGCATAACAAAATGCATCAACTTAATGCTGAAATGCTGTATACATGTCACTCTCCACTCTGTGAGTTATTTTGAATTGTTTGCATGCAGTCATTTCACCCATGTTTTTCAAAATCAGTGAGAATTAAAAGTAGCATGCTTTCCTTTACCCAAATTATTCTTATTGCGTTTTTAAGGTGTAGAAATTCGTAGACTAAGGTCTGCTACAGGCAGTTCTACAGGTGGCATTATTACATAGCAAAGTGTGTCCTTCTCTGAACTTGAAAACAAACATGGAGATTATCCACATGTGAGCTCTGCACTTCATTTGCATTTCCTCACCCTGTGGAAATACAATCCCTCTGTAAATTTCCTTCCTGGTTCTTTTGAGAATTGCTTCCAGGCTGTGTGTGCCTATTCTGCTGAGGAAAGCTGGTTCACTTCACTTTTTCATCCTCTTTGCCATACTTTCCCTCTCTTTCTTCAGTGAAACCATGGTATTTCATTACACTGCCAGTTTTTCTTTTGCTATGCTCTTCCTATTGCCCTTTTCTAATTCTTGTGATAAGTGTCATGTAACTTTCCTTTTTTGCCTGCTTTGCCATTTTTCCACTTCCTCTTATACTAAGCCTCCTTCCTGGTTATTCTGACATACCCTCTCCCATCTGTTTCTTTAAAAACGTTCAGTATTTCTCTTTCACAGCAGCTAGTGCCTGGATTTCTTCATTCTATACATCTACCATGTAAAGGAATAATGTAGTGATAGTGTCCCCTTTTATCTCTTCTGGTTCATCTCCATGCTCTGGAATGATTTCTCCCCGAGTCTGTTATCAGTTACTGTTTGAACAGATTTTTCTCCCCATATTCGATATTTCCACTGCCTGTTACTCTAATTTCAGGTTCTGAAGGTCATTCCAAACCTTTTTCACAGGTGAGACTCATTCCTGGTCTCCTTTATCTCCCTCCCCTGCCTTCATAGCATGTGGTTTCTACTGGCAATTTGTACATGTTCCTTCCAGCTCTACCTGATCAAGCAGGACATATGTACAGCTGAATTGATGTCCAGTGTGGTTCAACTGTTTTTCTCCCAGTCTTGACTCTTTGTCCTTTGACACTTCTAGTCTGTCACGATCCAAATGTTTGTTGTTTGTGGTTTAAATGACTTAAAGACTTTCTCTTGTCTCCATTCTCGTAGACTCTTTTTGGATAAAATACTTTTTTTACCCCTCGTACCCATATCTCCCTTTCTGGATTGTTCATGTTTTAGTTTCAGATCAAAATCGCCGTAGGACTTCCATGTTCCAGATTGTGTCCTTTTCCATTCATTCAAAATACTCTGACAAAGTTACTATTGCTTGTTCCCTTTTTTCACAGACAGGTCAATGGAGCTTTGCCTGTGTGTGCTGTATGCAAGCAGTTTACTCCAGCAACTTTGGTCTGAGTTCTTTACTTTTTAACTAAAAACCTGGTTCTTCAGGTGTGCTGGACATGCACAGGCTCTTTATGAGTAAATAAATAAAATGACTTTGTTGAGAGCTCTGTGGCATTTATAACATCTGACAATCAGGTCAATATTGTTGAAGGTGTATGGGAGTTGGACAACTAAACAAAATCTTACGATAAATGTATCGTGTTCAAACTCTGTATGTTCCAAGATGAAAAATAGTGAAAATTTCTACTTGAGCTTCCTTTGTGAAAAACTACTATTGCAGAAGAAACCTGAGGATTGTCTTTATGAGAACATACATTACCTTTTGATTTTCCAAGTAGAAAAACTGATATCAGATTGGAGCATCAAAAAAGTCAATCTGCTTCTACATTTTGAATAAGCACATTGGGCTGTTCTCCTTCACTGCAACAGAAGGCCATTTCATGTGTTTTTAGAGGGGATGATGATGAGGAAAGGTAACTGTGGCTCAAGGTGGAAAGTCATTTTCTGTTTTTCTTCGTTTTTACAGATTAGAAGCTGCCAAAGATGACTATCGAATACGCTGTGAAGAACTTGAAAAGGAAATTGCAGAATTGAGACAACAAACAGAAGAGCTTACTACACTGGCAGAGGAGGCTCAGTCTTTGAAGGATGAGATAGATGTACTCAGGTAAATTCTGTTCCATTAATCCTTTTTTAACTATTAACTTTTAATTTGTGTACTTAATCTACATTATCTTTTGTTTAAGTAATTTAAATATTAAATATAAATGCTTTCTCAATGCCAAGGTTCTTCTGGATCCTCCAGTTTAATTCTGCTTAAGTAAAATAGTTGTTTATTGTGTACCTTGATCACTAACTGTGAGTAGACTTAGCAGTTCTACGCAATCTTATGGTTATTACAGGGCACTTGGTGATCTCTTGAGTATTTGCTACTCACCTTCATCATGACTTGGACATCTGTTCTCGTCAGGAAACTATGCCCTTTCCTAGGTTTGCATCATTTGGACTTTGGGTGTGCTTTTGATTCATCAAATAATGCTAATATGAACACTTGTTGCAGCTCTCACTGTCACTGGATCTTAGCATACAAAGTTGTCATGATTTGATGATGCTAGGGGTTTGTAGGGTGGGACAGCCGCTTTTGCTGTGGAACATAATCCTTCAGTATTGGTACCTTGCTGCAATGAGTTATTCAGAACAGTTACCCATTCTCTCTCCCATGGCTTTGTTTTAATTTTGCCGTTTCTAATTCGCCAGCAGCTTTCTATCAAAGCTGTCTGTCTTTATCCCCTCTGTCATTAATATAAGGAATGAACCCATCAGGCTGCATAATTTCATAAACTGTCTGTGTGGGTGGCATAGGTTCAAAGAGTAATTCCTTGTTGCGAGAGAGAGGCTCTGCACTTCACTGGGGATCACAGAGATTTGGCTTGCCTCAGCATCTCATAAACTGGCCCATCAATTCGGTGGGAGATTCCCTGGGTTTCATAGGAAGTTGAGTCTGTAAATGATTTGGTTCAAAAATGAAACCAAGGACAGTGCTAGTGGTAGAGGGGTGGGTGGTTGTTGGGGTTTGGGCAGTTACTGTCCTGGCAGTGCAGTGGATATATTAAAAAAACTCTGAGAAGTTGTGAACAGAGCCTGCTGTTTCTTTTCTCTCTCTCTCTTTTTTTTTTTTTTTTTTTTTTTTTTTTAGAAGGATTCAAACTCCAAACAAATCAAACACAGTGCTTTACTTCTGTGTCACCAAGTGTGAGTTGCCCAGGAGATGGATCTTTATGATTTTATTCCTGGCTCTCATTAAAACAAATTGGAGGCCAGAAAGTTTTCTTCTTTACCCTTGTAAAATGCAGAATAGAAGATAATTTGGAATTGAAAGGAAATGAGTGGGAGTGAAGTTGTGTTAACTACTGTTTTAAGATTAGAAGCAGATAAGAAAGCTGTATCAGGAAGAGTGATAGTTTCTAAAGGACCTCTATCAGCAGTAATTTGAGTTGACAAACAGTCATATGGGAGGAAAGCAAGTAATTTAAAAGTGAAAACATTACTAATAAGAGAATATGATTGCTTTATTGTTCTCCTCATGATGTCTCAGAATGTCTTCTGCATTAAGGCAAAATAGTGAAGAAGCATTTAACTTTGTTAGTTTTGTTCGTTTTCTGAGTTCAAATTCAACACAAATCTATCCCTTCAGGCATTCTTCTGATAAAGTAGCCAAGTTAGAAAGCCAGGTAGAGTCATACAAAAAGAAATTGGAAGATCTGGGTGATTTGCGGCGTCAAGTGAAGCTTTTAGAAGAGAAGAATACAATGTACATGCAAAATACTGTGAGCCTGGAGGAAGAATTAAGGAAGGCCAACGCAGCCCGCAGTCAGCTGGAAACATACAAGAGACAGGTGAGGACAAGCACCATCAATGCAACAGTACTCTCTATTGTTCACCACTTTCTCTTCCTAATATGGTTAATACCTCAAAGTAAAAAAGAAACTATAAAAAAACCAACTCCTTCTGTTTAGAAGATTTCTGTGTTTTGTAGGTACTACCTTTGTCCTCCTTTCCTGCAATTCTTGTCGTTATTACAGGTTTATATTAGTTTACCGATAAGCAGTATTTCTTACATTTAAAAAATCAACAGAAGTTAGGGGTTCTTTCCTAAATTATTCCCAATTCATATTCAGTAGCAGGGCTTGAATTTGAGCCTCTTCTTTCAGAGAAAGTTATCTGCCTTTCGCTTAAAATTTTCCAGAAGTGAGGAATGCACCACAGCTGAGGTAGATTATTCCTCCGGTTAAGTAACCTCTCCTTTTTAAGATTCTGGTCTCTGATACTTCTGAATTTTTCCAGATAAGAAGAGAGAAGGACACATGTCGTCCCTGTTGTTTATATGCACTCAGCAGAGTACAAAATGTGTCACCAGCACACTCTCTGGAGTGAAAGGCATCTGCTTATCCTCCTGCTTATCAAAGTGCCATGTGATGCTGTTTCTGTAAAGGTGGACGATGTGCTTTAATCTTCTCTCTGCTTCTATGCTACAGGGACATGACATCACACTGACATTCTTGCTACAGGGCCAGGCAGAGCATGGCTCATTAAAGTATTAGTGCCTGCTCTGTGTTTCTGCCTGATTGAATGGTCACAGCACAGGGTCCCTGTTTGTCACCTTACAGTAGAATAAAACAGAAAAAAGCACTAACAACATTGCAAGCCCAGGAGCAATGTGTTTCCCTAAGACTTAGTAGCTCTTTTTTCCTGCACTTGGCCATCTCATTTATTAAGACAACTAGTTTGAGCCTCTGTGGCCTAGTTGTAAATACAGCCCAAATGTTTTCACCAGAAAAAAAGAACTTGGACAAGAAAAAAAATGAAATAACAGACAATTCCTGTAGTGGAACATGTCCTATGTATGAAGTATCCAACCCCAGTCATGAGAATGCCATCAGAGGAGTTTTTTCTTTGATTTAGAAGCATTGTGCTATGCAGATGTAAGTGCTTGATTCAAACTCCTATAGTAATTTGCAAGGAAATGGCATCTCCACTGCACACAGCAGAAACCTTTTCTAAGAAACTTCATTGCAGCATTAAGAATTGAAATGTGAAGATTCCAGGATAATTTTTTCATAATTTAATTCAGCCCCTTTGTGCATGTGCATTCTGATATATTTTTAACAGTATGTCTTGCTTTTCTTTGTTGCAAAATTCCTGCTTTACTCATTCCGCACTGAGATAATGCTTAGTAAATGTGATGACAGTTCATTTTTATTTTTTTTAATCCTATGCATTACCATGAAACTGTGTATCTTTCTATACCCTCACAAGTCCTAATTCAAGACAATTATACAGTTTATTTCCTGCTGTGTTTTTCTGCATGCCATTACCATAGCTTGAGTGATTACAAACATTAATGCATTTTTTTCAATTTGAGGTGAAAACTTACATCTTTTGCAAGTGGGGACACAATCACAGGTGTGAAGGCCTGTGTATTTTTTTTTATACCTGCATTTATTGTGATAGCCCCAGTGATGGATGTCACATCCGAGAAACGAAATATTTTCATATCTAGTATTTTATTTTTTTAATGTCAGAAAATGCAGGCCTGTGCTATTTTCACGGCCTTTAATTTAAGAACAACAGCAGCAAATTCCTTCTCTAAGACTTAAGACCATGCATATTTCAGGCCTTGTAGATATTTTGCTGTAGCTGTACACACTGAAAATTAAAGGGAGTGAGAAAAACTGGCTAGTCTTAATGTAAGTAGCGCTTCACAATTTAAGTTAATCTCTTCCTGTCTAATCTGAAAGCCATGAAAAAGCCTTCTTATAAATTCCTTCAGAAGAAGCTGTATGTCTTTATCTGAGTCTTCATTGACTTTTTGTGTTTGCAGTTCAGTTTTTGTTGACCTTACTTGCTTCAGTGCTCTCTGCGTTATGAGCTTCACTAATGTTCTGGGAATGAATCTTTGCTAGTAAAGGCTGAGAGTTTTGAAAAGGCAAGATTTCACTGATTTGCCTCCTACTATGCTCAGCTTTCATGTTTCTGCTCACTTAATTTTAAAAGCTCTTTACTGATCTGTAGTTGAAAGCATACATGCGGCTTTGTTAGCAGTGTTTCTCCCCGAAATAAGGAAAACTCTTTATAAGCCTGTGGCCGAATCTTTATATTAACGTATTAGAAGTTATTAGGAAATCTCAGGTTAGGAAATGTTACTTTTCTGCATGAACTCGTAGGTGTAGGTAATTTGCTTTCTTCAGAGTTTTTTCTTCTTACTAGGCTTCTCAGAATGCAGGGAGATTTTTCTGCTTTTCCTAAGCTCTTTGATCCCTAGAATTATGTAGCTTTTTTTCTGTACAACTTACTTGAGCTTAAATTCTTGTTTTAGATGTACTGAAAATACTTCACTAGTTTTTGTGTCTTTTGCTTGTACTAAGACCTAATATTTGAATGCTGTTTGTTTTGCTGAAACACAGAACAACTTATGAAAGAAGTTTTAGTGTGTCCTGTAGGTAGTTATTTCACTTGTTTACAACATGACTCATGGTGCATGGTAACGGGCTACTTTGTCTTTTGTATTTTGTTTTAATATTTGCAGACATATTATTGATTCTTGTTCTCACAGGCAGTTGAACTACAAAACAGGTTATCTGAAGAGTCCAAGAAAGCTGATAAATTAGATTATGAATGCAAACGACTGAAAGAAAAAGTAGACAGCCTCCAAAAAGAAAAAGATGTAAGTGCCAAGGTGTTATTTTTTTGTTAGTAATGATAGCAACTTTGTAACACAGAGATATGGTAATTAGAGTTAGCAATCTTTTTAAATTAGGAAGTCTTTTTTCAGCTAAAATTTTCCAGTGTTTCTGTACAAGATACTTTTTAAACCTAAGAGTTGTACAGCATGGAATAAAGTGACTGTACAAAAACATATGCAACCCATTTTTAAGAGGAAGAGCGTTCTTATTTGGCATCTGAAGTTGTTTACTATTTACCATGAGAAGGTTAATAAATACCTAGGGTAATTTTCATGTATTCTGAAAAACTGTTTACAGTAGGGTTTCTGTGGTATCATCTTAGAACTAAACTCCTGTTGCATTTTTTTTCCTAAGGCATTCTTCGAGGTACCATCAGTGTACTTCTCTTTGGGGATTCATGATTACTGTAGCAAGAGGCTTAGTAGTTGTGTAGAGGGAAGTGTCCTTTGTGGCGATCTCACCTTTTATGACAGCTCCTTGTTGATCTATCTTACACTGCCAACATGGAACACACAGGGTAGATACTAACCTGTCCCCTTCCACTTGTGTCATTTGCTGCTAGTGATTCTGCGATTGATTGCTCTCTTTTGCCCATACTGATCCTTCAAACTTCTCTTGCACACTGTTGTTTCTTACCAGTTTACTTTGGCTTGTTTCTTGGGAATGTATATGCAGGTGCCTCAGACTACCTCAAACCAAGGTCAGCACTTTGAGTTAGCAGTTTCTTAGACATGTTATAATTATCAGTCCATCAATACAATACAGCTGTCAGAAGCTCTGTAGGCTTTTTCCTCAATAGTCATATTTCATGTCCAGTTCTTTCTGAAATTTCCAGGCCCTGCACCTGAATATCATTTCAACTGAAAGTTTTCAGTTATTTTATGTTCATAGGTCATTGATTTCTATTTTTTATTAAATTTTTGGACACTTGACCTTCAGATCACTTCAATCTGCCTTTCATTTCAGGCTGAAATGCTTGTAGTAATTGTATTTGTACTGCGCTTTGGCTTTCTTTCCTGCTCTTTATTTTTAAATTGGGGTGGTTTTTTTCCCCAGTGCTTTTGTTTGACAGTGGTAAAGTTGTCTCTGTGGCTTATCCATTGCTTAGTGGACCATTTCATCTTGCACAAAGGATCTGAATTGCAGGCCATTGTCATACAGTTTTCCATTTTACCCCCTGACAAATAGTATTTTATTGGGCTGTTTTTGAGTATATTCTTTTGGATGCCTGTGAGAAACAGATTACAGCTAGAAGTCTCTCATCATATGGAGGTAGTGATTCACTCACTGTCAGTTACCTACTCTTTCTGTTCCCTCTTGTCACAATACTTATCAGTAAGGTAGCCCACCACAGGTCATAAGCTATGTAGTGCTATCTTGTTAGTTATATTTTGGATGCAGTTGCTGAAATTGATTTTATCCTTTTCTTTATGTTCTGGCAAAGCATGGTAGTGTGTTTTGATATCTTCAGCTATGTAGCTTGGAACTTTACCTCTGTGGTGTGTTATGTGATAAGTACTAAGATAATTTGATGAGTTGCTTGTCTAAATGAAGCCCTTGAGCTTTTTCTAGCCATTACAATATTCTGGCATTTGATAATCAACTGTTAATAGAATGAAATGCAAGGACCTCTCAGCTAACACAACTTCATACCTACACAGAGCCAAGATCTGTCCTGGACCATTTAGTAATACTGAACATTTCTAATTTTGGAGCAAACTGCAGCTTGGATCATTAAAGAGTTGCCATTTTCTTCTTTCGTTTTTGACTCTTGGCAACATTCTGCACAAAGACTTGGTGCTATCTGTAGATTCTCATTTTTTTTTGCCAGAAGGCAACTTGTGCCAAACTGAGAGAGTATTTGCCTGATGCTACTAAATAACACATCTCTCTGGATCCCAAGGTGGTCCAGTCCTGTTCTTCAGTTCTCTTTGGACCGAGTCTTAAGCAACTAATTTTCTTTTATGGCCAAGATTCTGATGAGTGGCAAGGCCAGCTGATACACAGGTGGAATGGGATATGGAAATGCGGCTCCCACTTTCACTGGTAAAAGACAAACAAAATGGAGTTAAAACAGTTTGTTATGTTGACTGTGTACTCGCCTGCTCTTTATTTCGCTCCTGTGTAAACCTTGGATACATGGTGAGGGAAAATTCTATGCTCTCTTAATTCACTTCCCTTTGCCTTGGAATCAGCCCCAATGAAAGGAAAAGGAAAATGTCTGACTGGCCACAGTGGATGCAATTTACTACCCATACAGTAACTTTGCATCTCTAATTATCTCAATTTTGTAAACTTATACCCTGTTTTTTCTAGCCTCCTAAGATCAGCAACTCTTCTCCAAAAAAACACCACTGGCCATGTGGAATATATAATACTTAAATTTATTCTATTGTGAAATGGACTGAGATACCTTAATTTCAAAATGATCTCTAGAATTACATTACATTCTTTTTGAAGTGTTGAAGTCTATGCCTTTTGGTGACCTGTATACTGCTAAAGATGGGTGTGTAGTGCCAAGACTGATGTTTGTTATTTGTTCTCTTTCCAATTGTTCTCTTTCCAATTGTTCTCTTTCCGATTATTCAGAGATTAAGAACAGAAAGGGATTCCTTGAAAGAAACTATTGAAGAGCTTAGATGTGTACAAGCTCAGGAGGGTCAACTCACCACTACAGGTAAAAGACAAATAAGGAGATTAAATGCCTCTTTTCTAAAGTTTACAGGACCTCTCTGGAGAGTATTGATTGTGCTTTTGTTTAGCACACAATAAGTTTAAGCTCCTCTAAAATCAGAAGTGAAAAACAGCTTCAACTATTTATAACTTCCTCACCAAGCAAAGACTTTGCATATTACTTCAGTCAATCAGAAATTTTACTCTCTTCCCCGGTGTGATATTTTTATAATGTATATCTGATTTCTGTGTAGTTACATAATTTTCTTTAGAGACATGTTTTTTCATGATGTTTCATGTGTTATGGTTCATTTCTATCTGTAATGTTGCATAGCTTTGTAGTTCTTAGATAAGCTAATGAGCAGAAAAGAAATTGCAAAATTATTTCTTCAGAATGGATGAAGTCTGAAGTAATTATTAATCTCCAAATGAAATGGTGCTTGCCTGTCTGTCGTACTGTAGCCTTTGTGTCATTTTACATTGTCTAGCAGTAGTCTAAAACTGTAAATTTCTAAAACAGTGTTTACTTCTTTTCATGTAAAGAAAGTAAATGGTGTGCTTGCAAAAGTTTTTACTTTTCCTTACTCAGGATTGATGCCTCTGGGAAGACAAGAACCTTCTGACAGTTTAGCAGCAGAAATCATTACTCCTGAAATAAAGTAAGCTAATATGTGCTTTGTTTTACTAACCTTTACAGTGCTCTATGGCAAGTTGAATCTGAGTCAGCAGTGCCCTGGTAGCCAGGAGGGCCAACCATGTCCAGGGGGCATCAGGCAAACCATCACCAGCCGGGTGAGGGAGGGGATTGTCCTGCTCTGCTCTGACCTGGGGTGGCCCCAGCCTGAATATTGTGGCAGTTTGGGGCACTGCAATATAAGAAGCACATAAAGCTATTATAGAGTATCCAGAGGAGGGCCATGAGGATGGTGAAGGGACTGGAGGGGAAGCTGTATGAGGAGCAGCTGAGGTCACTTGGTCTGTTCAGCCTGGAGAAGACCTCGTGGTGGTCTTCTGAACTCTGAGGGGAGACCTCATGGTGATCTTCATCTTCCTAGTGAGGGGAAGAGGAGGGGCAGACATTGATCTCTTCTCTGGGGTTACCAGTGACAGAACCTGAGGGAATGGCCTGAAGTTGTGTCAGGGGAGCTTTAGGTTGGATATTAGGAAAAGATTCTTCCCCCAGAGGGTGGTTGGGCACTGAACAGGCTCCCCAGGGGAGTGGTCACAGCATCAAGCCTGGCAGAGTTCAAGAAGATGAGGCTCAGTCGCATGGTGTGGTTCTTGGGGATGGTTCTGAGCAGGGCCAGGAGTTCAACTTTGATGATTCCTGTGGGCTACCAAATTCCTGGATTTTCTCTAAGCATACATGTTTCCATGTACACTGTTTCCAGCAGGAAGGTGGCTTCCATGCCTGCTTGTTAGAGATGGACAGTAGCAGTGACTGCTGTATGTCTGAAACTTCTTGATCTGGAGGTCCAGGCTTTTGCTTCTGCTGATGAATGGGGAAGACTGCACAAAGCAGCCCTCTACAGAATTAGCTATAGTGCTCTCTTGACCCCCCCATGGTGACAGAACATGGCACTTTTCTTGGTCCCCTAGAGAAGACCTGCAGACCAAATGGGAGTATTTCCTGAGGCAGTTCAGTCCATGGCCTATCAGATTACCTGTGGTAATCAGCAAATTAAAGTGACACAAGGAGTTGACAAGGCTCACTGAAAAAGCTTTAAACTAGATTTGAAGGGGAAATGGATAAAGGCAGGCTCACCAGAGATGAACTGGGAACCCTGTTGTTCTGTTTTCACAGAATCATTGGGGCATTCACAGCTTCTGAGGGCAACCTGTGCCAGTGCCTCAAAACACTCACCACCTTCAAAAGAATTTTTTTTCTCGTATCTAATCCAAATATTTTTTACTTAGAAGCCATTCCCCCTTGTCTTTTCACTCCATGTCCTTGTAAAAATTCCGTTTCCAGCTCTCTTGTAGACTTGCTGCAGGTACTGAAAGGCTTCTCTGAGATATCCCTGGATCTTCCTTGGCCTGAACAACCCCAACTCTCTCAGCCTTTCCTCATAGGAGAGGTATTCCATCCCTGTGATCAACTCAGTGTCCTCCTCTGCACTCACTTCAACTAGCCCTGTGCTGAGCACCCCAGAGCTGGATGCAGTGTAACATGTGGGATCTCACCAGAGCAGACTAGAAGGACAGAATCCCCTCCCTTTCTCTGCTGGTCATGCTGCTTTTGATGCAACCCAGGACACAATTGGCTTTCTGGGCTGTGAGTGCACATTGCTGGGTCATGTCCAGCCTCTCACCCACCAGCACCCCTGGGTCCTTCTCAGCAGGGCTGCTCTCAATCTGCTCATCCCCAGCCTGTGCTGATACTGGGAGTTGCCCTGACCCAGGTGCAGCACTGTGCACTTAGCCTTGTTGAACCTTATGAGTTTTCCATGGGCCCACTTCTTGAGCTTGTCCAGGTCCCTCTGGATGGCATCCTGTCATTCAGGTGTAGATTTGGGGGTGTTGTGTAATGGCTGAACATGAGCCAGCAGTGTGCTCAGGTGCCAAGAAGGCCAGTGGCGTCCTAGCTTGTATCAGCAGTAGTGTGGCCTGCAGGACCAGGGCAGTGATTGTCCCCCTGTAGTCAGCACTGATGAGGCCACACCTCGAGTACTGTGTCCAGTTCCAGGCCCCTCACTTCAAGAAGGACATTAAGGTGCTAGAGCATGTCCAGAAAAGGACAATGGAGCCAGTGAAGGGTCTAGAGTATAAATCATACAAGGAGCAGGGGGGAGGAGGTGTTTATTCTGGAGAAAAGGAGGCTCAGGGGTGACTTTGTCACTCTCTACCACCACCTGAAAGGAGGTTTTAACATGGCGGGGGTTGGTCTCTTCTCCCAAGTAATAAGAGGTGGGACAAGAGGAAATGGTCTCAAGTTGTGCCAGGGGAGATTTAGACTGGCTATTTGAAATCAAGTGTTGTCTAGCATTGGAGCAGCCTACCCAGAGAAGTGTTTGAATCACCATCTCTGAAGGTATTTGAGAAATGTGTAGATGTGGTGCCTGGGGACATGGTTCTGTGGTGGACTTGGCAGTGCTGGGTTTATGTTTAGATTTGATGATCTTAATAGTCTTTTTCAGCCCAAATGATTCTGTGAAAACAGATCAACGGGGTTGAAGTGACTTGCTCAGGTTTATGCAGTAGTTCAGTGAGCTGAGATTACAGCCTTCCTTCACACTTGAGTATTGAGTTTTGCATTCTTCGTGTTTGCCCTATATCTATTCAGCTGTACTCTTGAGATCTAATAGGGGTACTCAGGTGATTTCCTTGTGCTGTGCTTTCTACAGTTACAGTTCCTTGAATTAAGTTTATGTTTGGGGTTTTGAAGAGACATGGTTGTTGTCTTCAGCTGTCTTAAACTGTCTTGCTTGAATAGGTAAAGATGATATTTGTAAAGATGATACTACCTATGGTAAACTGTCTTCTTTGTTATAGAGTCTGGCATTCTTTTTTTCTACAAAATTGTGTTTTATGTGTTTAGGGAGAAACTCATTCGCCTTCAGCATGAGAACAAGATGTTAAAATTGAACCAAGAAGGTTCTGACAATGAAAAGATTGCCTTGCTGCAGAGCCTTCTTGATGATGCAAACTTACGGAAGAATGAACTGGAGACAGAAAACAGGTAAGAATTTTTGTCCTCTGTTTCACTTGACTTTTCTAATAATGCCATATACTTTTGACTGTACTGTGTCCAATACAGGTATCCCCAGGACAAGAAAGACATGGACTTAGTGGAGTCAGTACTGTGAAAGGCCACAGTGGTGTGACTACAGGACTGCTGTGTCTTTCATGAGTAGAATCTGAAGGATAGAGACTATGTAGCCTGAAAAAGAGAAGGCTCAGGGTGGATCTTATCAATATATCTTACCAAAGTATCTGATGGGAGAGTCTAAAGGAGATAGAGCTAGACTCTTCTCTGTGATGCTCAGTAAAAGAGCAAGAGGCAGTGGGCAGAGCTTAAAACACATTTTATTTTGTCTGAATGTAAGAACATACTTTTTTTTTTGCTGTGAGGGTTGCTGAACACTGGATTATGTTGCCTAGAGAGGTTGTCTCCATCCTTGGAGATATTTAAAACTCAACAGGACATGTTCCCAGGCAACCTGCTCTAACTGACCCTGCTAGATTGAGGCAATCATACAGATATCCATGGGACCAGAAAGTGCATCTGAGCATGCCACAGTAGTTGGCTGTTATTGATGTGAGGCTACTCTCTATCTAACCTTCCTCTGTCTCCCCCTTCAATTGGGTAAAGCACGTGAAGCCTGGGAAAAGGTAAATGCTGCACTCACCTTCAAGAAGGGCAAGAAAAAGAGTATGAAGAACTACAGAGACTGGTCAACCACAGCTCACTTTCTGGGAAATTCATAAAGCAGCTCCATCCGGAATCTGTTTCTAGCTGCATTGAGGGAAAAGAAAATAATTGGGAAAGGTCAACATGAATTTATTCAGAGCAAATCATGCGTAGCTAAACCAATTGTCTTGATGATGATATGACTGCACATCTGAAGAAGGGTGAACAGAGGATGGTACTTAGCTTAGGTTCAGCAAAACCTTTGACAGTGTCCCATGATATCCTTATGTTTAGAATGGTTAGATATAAACTGAAGAAGTGGACACTAAAGTGATCAGAAAATTGGCTGGACAGTGGTTGGACAGCTGAGTCTGATATGTTATTGTTAGTGATATGAAACCCAAGTGGCAACCAGTTCCTCAGGCGTCAATACCAGGACCAGTGCTGTCCATCACCTTTATAAACAGCTTGACTGATGAGAGGGACTACTCTCTCAGCAGGTTTGAGGATGGTACCACTTTGAGAGGAGACATTGATATCCTGAAAGGGAGAGCTGTTATTCAGAGGTGCTCAACAGTACAGAGAAATGAGCTGATGGGAGCCCTGTCCCTGGCTAGGAGCAGTAGGCTGTGGAGCAGCTCTGCTGCCAAAGCCTCGAGGTTCTACTGGGCAGCACAGTAGGATGTGTTATCTGGGGACCTTGCAGTTGACTGTGATCCTGACTGCCCTCAGCAAGGTGCAAGCAATCAGTCTGGGAAAATGATTGTTCACCTCTCGTCGGTACTTAAGATATCACATCTGGATGTAACATATAATTTTGGATTCCCCAGTAGAAGAAAGAGGGGGATGTGTAGGAGTGCAGCAGAACACCTCTGAGGTGAGGGATGCTGGAGCACGTGATAGGGGGAGAACAAAATCAAGAACTGGGTTTGTCTGGGCCAAAGAAAAGGTGGATTAGAGGAGATCATACTGTCTTCTGCATCTGCGTGATGGGAAGGTGTCAAGAAGACAGAGTCAGACTCTTCTCAAGAGACTGTAGGTGGAAGGACAAGAGGCAACAGATGCAATATGGAGTACAGGTCTGAGCTCTGGAAGAGAAGCTCAAAGGCCTCTATCCTTAGAAGTGTCCAAACTTGGTACTGGATGTGGTTCCCAGCAATCTGCTGTAGGTGCACCTGCTTTAAGGAGGAGGCTGGATTTAGACAACCTCTGGAGATCCCTTTCCTCCCTACGTGTCTGTAGGATGGAAAGGGATCCTTACCTAGGATTCTGTAACTGTGTAAAAGCAGTAAGCTAGCAGCTCTCACACAGTAAACTGATCATTAGAAACTCCTGTTTCATGTGTATAGAAATGATTTCTGCATGCATTTATGTTGTCCTGGAAGAGTATCAGAATGTTCTGGATGACAATAGTAAATGTTTGTAATTTTTATGTAAATTTTTTTGCGAATAAATTACAGTATTGCACCTGTTATGTAGATAATCTGAAAACACTGGACACTAAAAATCTGACTTCCTCTTGCATTTGTTTGGGTTTTTTCTGAAAAACATATGTTTCTGTTATCTCTTTCCTAGATTGGTAAATCAGAGACTTCTAGAAGTGCAGTCCCAGGTTGAAGAACTACAAAAATCTTTACAGGATCAAGGTTCAAAAGCTGAAGATGTAAGTAGAAATGTGCATCAAACTTACATTCGAGTACTTACCATTTTTGAAACTTTGACCTTTTTGTAAAAAAAAACTATGTAAAAGAAATATACACACAGATTTCTGATAGTTTTCCATATTTACTCGTGTGGTCTTATCACTAAATTGTGCTTCTCTAAATAGGATGTGAGATATTTGTGTAGAATAGAAAACCATCCTATGTAGAGAAGGTGTCAAATATGTTTTATTTGAATAATTGTGTCTGTTCCAATAGAAAACTTAGCATTTATTTAATTAGAATAGAGAGTTTTACAGGGAATTAGGGAAATGTTGATTCTCCGTGAATAAAGTATTTGAAGTTATTTTTGGTTTAGTTTTCTTAATGAGGATTAAGGCCTTTCCAGCCAGTGGGAGCTCTGCAATTGTTGATGTAAATGTATCTCATAATGGAAAAAAACAGGCAGACCAAAACTGAAAAAAAAAAAAAGTAAAATAATTAGGCCCTCAACATCATGCAGCATTTTCTGTTTCTATATACAGAGTTAATTTTATTTTAAATGTAAGAATACATATTGCAGCTGAGTTACTGTGGAAAACAACTTTCAGTCTTCCACTCAAAAATTGTTTACCATCTTCTGTATTTGAAAAAAGAAGCTCTAGAACTTTCTTGAAAGCAGTGATTTGTTGGATTGTACATGCACAGTGTATGCTCACACTCTCAGTGTATTGTGTTGCTAATTGGCAACAAATTTTAATGTGTTGCTTTCTATTTTTGTGGTTTTGTTTTAACTAATTTATATAAAATATGGAAGTTTCTACTAGCTGCTTATGTTCATTTAAGAGTGTGTTTAATTTAGCTTATCCTTTTAATTTTCAGAATAAACTATATGAATGTAAAACATCTAGTCGATTTCCAATAAGATTATTTTCCTAAGTAACTTAGGACATATTTTAGAATGCATTTTAAAATAGACCCATTCTGAGATGTTCTTTGTCTTGGTTATTGGCCAAAATCAAATTTTTCAGGATGAACTAGAATATGAAAAAATTATTCTCAGGCATTGACTATTGTAAATGATCCTTTTCTAATCGTATTCAACTTTATTTACTATGATTTTAATTGTGTCCCTTTTTGAGGCTCTGGTTGGGACAGAAATTTAGGATGTGTCTGCATCTCGCTTACAGGACTGATTGCAGCCTGTGTAGGTGCCATCTGAAATGATTCTGTTGACAGCACAACACCACGGCACAGCCTCTGTGTGTGCCAGGCAGCCCTTGCCAAATCAGAGCTGGCAAGTTCGTGGTGCAGTTGCTGCACTCACAGCCTCAGTGTAGGTCTGACCATACCACTGGTGATTTATGGGCCCTAATCCCATGGCCTGTTTCACTTAGTCTGGTGTGTAGGATTTCATTTAGTCCTAAAGAAGCAAAAGAGTGAGTGTAGACTCAGAGAAGGGTTGAGGATGCAAGAACCTCTGACGTTATGGTCACCACATGCAGTCTCCCTGACAAAGCAAAGCAAACCTCAGAAGTTAAACCCAGCTGCTTAAGTAGATGGAAGTTGGGGCTACCCGAGTTACCCATAAGGTATTAATACAAACAGAGGGATTCTTCAGAAGCATGAGAAAAAGTGTTAGGAGAAACACGGTGTACAGTTCATTGATAGATCATTTTCAGCACATTTCCTCTGTTTTTTCACTACTTTTCTGCAACAATGCACAGAAATCCATATTTTTATATACTGAGACTTTAGATGTGCTCAATCCAGAAAACTGAAGACTCCAGTTCAATTCAAAATTGTGTGATGAGTGATAAGGTCTGGTTTTTGTTGAGGTTTCGTTTGGTTTTAGAGTTGAAGTTATTTTTAGGCCTGTAAGTAGTAGAAGTACTACCCTAACACAGGCAAGTGTCATTGTGGAGAAACATGCTGTGTGCCAAGGTCCATATGGGGAAGCAGTTTTGATTTTGTATTGAGGTGCAGTGGAAGGCAGCTGTTCAAAAGGTGTCGCTGCCATTGGCCTGTAATGGGCACTGACGTGTTCTCTTGGGATGAATGATTAGTCCATCCTGGCTGTTGCCTTGCTAGCCAGGGAAAAGCCTCCTTACCCCAACCTTCTGGACTATAGAATCAACTCAGACATGTCTCGTGTGGTCGGAATAGGTTTGATTTATTGTCCTTTAGAAACCGTAGTCATGTGGGGGCTGCTCAACTGCTACCCCAAACAGTTTCGACTAAATCATTTGTATGCCTTATCATCACTGTCCTTTCTCATCCTTGTTCTCATGTTCTCTGCCCTCATCCCTTCCTATATAAACACTGCCTTTAGTTACCTCTGCCCCACTTGCTAAGTCCATCCCACGCCTGACGTTTCTCATAATGTTACACATGCAAACTTGGTCTTACGTGCTGTTACTGACACAACACCTGCCGAGAAGGTCCCCACAACTCTGTTACAAGTGAAGTTTGGCCACTTTGCTCATTTGGTGAAACACTGGTTGCCTGGAGAAGGTGTGGATGCCCCATCCATGGAAGCATTCAAGGTTGGGCAGGGCTCTGAGCAACCTGATCTCGTTGAAGATGTCCCCGCTTACTGCGGGGAATTTGGCTGAGACCTTTAAAGGTCCCTACCAACCCAAACAATTCTGTGATTACTCTTAACATCTGTGAAATCTGACCATCCCTTGTGGTGTTGTTTGTCACTTTCATCATCTTCTCACAGCCTTACCAGTTTCATCAAGCAATTTTCTGAAGTGATGTCCCACAGTTTCCCTTACCCTGCTAAGTCAGCTTAACCTCAAACCAGAGCCTAGCCTGTAACATTAACATATAAAACAAAACCAAATTTTGTCCTGAAAAGGTAGACAGACCTGTTTCTTTGGCTTTTTAAATATGAAAGAAATTTCCAGCAAAAAGACTTTTTTTCAGTATTTTTTTAATGCAAAAGAAAGATAGCAATTGGATACCTGTTTCCTAAAACCACACTGTAATAAGTATCTTGTTCTGCTGTTTTGTAAGTGGAACTTGGCTGCAGCCAGAGGAAAAAGCAAATTACTAAGCATTTGCTGATTTTTGCAGTTTTGTTATAGATATGTACTTCTATTATGAACAGATAAAACATTTTAATGAAGTTAAATGTAAAGCTGGGTCAAAATTAGATAAAGGTTTATTTTGGGGTTTTTTGGGTTTTTTTAGATTGGAATTTTTATAGGAAACTTCCTATGATATAACAATGATAGTAATTACATTGTAGAAGCAGAAGATTTGTGTATGAGTCCTTAAAGCTTACTGAGGCTGCAAAAAAACCAGGAGTAATGTTTGCCCATTTTTAGAGTAATTTATTTGAATTTACCTACCTGGCTACAAGTATATACAGGATCTTTGGGTGGGTAAAATTACACATTTTATGTTTTAGTCTTTTTCCTAATCTTGTCTTTTGGGTAAATTGCTGTGGGTAAACTCAGTTCTGCTTCTTTTAGTTATTTATCACAATTAGTGCTATTTATCACAATTGGTTTCTTACTTGTGAGAACATGATCTGTTTTGGTGGGAGAGGGGTTACTCCCACAACAGTGCAGGTAGGAGGCAAACAAGTGCAGAAATACAGCAGGGGAGTGAACCTGGACTGGTAGTTGTGTCTGTGCCAAGCTAAACCCAAGTGCAATAGAAGGACAGCAAAAGAAAAGCTGAGTTCAGTTTTTATTAGGGAAATGGGCACTGCTTCCAACTTTTTCCTATCCTGTCCTAACCAACCAGTAGTCCCCTGAATGATCAGATATAAATGGTGATGCCAGTTCAAATGGTTTGTGACCGAGAAGGATGCATACAAATATTTTTTTTGTTACAGAAAAGGTGATGTTGCTACAGTTGTTCAGAGGACTGGAAAATTAAAAAGCCACATGGTCAAAACATACAAATCCTTAACTGCTACGAATTTCTGACTGTGAAATCAATAGAGTCTTGCTGGCTCGTTTTTACAGCTCTCCACCTTGCTTATAGTGGCAATAAGAAAATCTCATTTGAAATAATGTAAAAACACCCCCCAGGAATGTGATCAAAGACAGTATTTTGAAGTATAGCCAAGCTAAAAAGCAATATTTCTATTAGCAAGGTGTCTAAACCTTTATTGAAAGAGCATTGGAGAAAAAACAGTGAAGTAATTTTGTTGATGATTTTATCTAATAATTTGGTGGTGATCTGGACCATCAGTCACGTGCTAAACCTCAGGCATGATTAGTACTGGATAAATACAAACCAAAATGACATTTTCAGATTTAAATGTTCTACGTTGTTTTGTATTCAACCAGTGTGGCAATAACACAATTCAGCATCACACCACAAAAACACACACATGCATCCCTTAATTTTTATTGTAGCCCAAGAGACTGCTTGTTTCCCTTCGCTTTGTTGGTTGTATGATTTTTATTTTAAAATGACTTCCCAAAATAGCAGTTGCTCTCTTTTGAAATTCTGTGTTTAAACACAATGATTTATAAATGTGCTTCCTTATTATTTTTACATTTTTGGGTTTAGTGATGTGTTTTAGAAAATGTTACAGGATGAAATTGCTCATAAGAACAGAGGAAAAAATTGCGCATGCGTGAAAAAGTACATAGCTTTAACTTTTTCTGTTCATGACTTTCTAAATAGTTTCTTCTGTTGGCTGCTGTTTTGCTTTATACTAATGTCATCTCTGTTTCTTGGCATGGGCTTCTGCTCAAGGCTATTGTGAGTATGGCTTTCTATTTACTTAACACTACTTTCAGTTCATAGACATTTATTAAGTTTATTTTTTTTTGAAAGATACTCACCGTGTATGAAGTGAGTTTAAAATTTAAAATTTTCCTCAAAGCTTTTATTTAAAGAGCTTGTCTAAATGTGATTTAACCAGAAAGTGGAACACTGTAAGTTGTATGGTAATTTTTATGTGTCTGTAATCAGTAAAGATAAGAAACAGAAAAAAGGTAGAATTTCTGCTATACTTCAGTCAGAAATACTCTACTCCTTCTGGTTTCTATGGGGATGGGAGTTTACTTCAACTAATTTGCTACATGTCTTCATGCAAATTGCAGTGCAATGTTGGTAGGATAGCTCTTCTTGCAAATTTTGCTGCACTTTTCAATTTCAGGTTAATTTACCAAGTCTAATTACAAAAGAACTGAACAAATTAAAACAATAGAATTTTGTCATTTATGGATCTTGCTTTTACTGATCTAGTTCCTGGGGAAATATCAGTAAAGTTCTAAAGCATTCTAATTTTGCTGAAGTCACACAGTTGTGGAGAGAAAGATTGCTACCACAGAGGGTCCTTTATAGTTGTGATCTAAAACTGAAGTAAAAAAGTTGTATTTTGATTAAATGTCAAAATTACATGTTTTAAAATAATTTTAAAGTTATGCTAAAGCTTCACAATATATTAAAATAAAATGTTTAACTTTCTGTTTTAGTCAATGCTTCTGAAAAAGAAACTTGAAGAACATCTGTAAGTATTTCTGTTTGCCTATTTTGTTTGCAATTTGAAATGGAGTGTTTTCCGTATGATAAGGAAGGCAGACAGTCATTAATCCTGGATCTGGAAAATATACAGCTCAGAGAAATTAGATAACACAGGAATGTTTGGGAATCTGCTGTTCAGATTCTATTTTTATTTCATACAGAGCCATTGTGAAAGCAATAAGAGCGATGAAAAAAACCATCATTTTGTGTTGGTTAGAAAACTTTACTTAACATTGTGTAAATCTTTGCTCTGAAGGACTAAGTAATTTTGTTCTAAGGAAAGCATTATTAAATTTCAAAGGAAATTTAATAAACATAATTAATTTGTTTACTCTTTAGTATGTATTATGGCACAAAAGGTAATACTTTAGGGAGTCCTATCATTTTGTTGCACTATTTTTGCACGTCTTTTACTTGCCTAAAATGCAAAGAGATGTTTGCTTTTTGACTGTCTTGCAGAAAAAAGTTTCTGTTGCCTTTGGGTTTAGCCATTCTTTCTCAGTGTAATCTCCGTTATCAGTATTCATTTTAGGCACTCACTGTACAACTAACTCTTATGTTCTAACTTAAAGAAACTGTTTCCTGTTGCAGTTCTCCATAGACCATAATATTTTTCGTCTTACTTAACAAATATTTTCACAGTCACACTGTCACTTGTCCTCATGCCCTACAGCAAAAAAATCAATCATGCTCTCAGAAATGTATCATTCTCTGAGGATTTTCTGTACTGCTTAATGGTCATTCAAGCACAGTAATAATATTGGGAAAACAATATGTGCTTTTGTGGTTTGTAACAGTGAGAAACTCCATGAAGCTAACAATGAGCTACAGAAGAAACGAGCTATTATTGAAGATTTGGAACCAAGATGCAATAACAGTTGTGAGTTACCTGTGCAGTCCATTTCTTTTCTTTGTAAAGTATTTCATGTGCAAGGTCTTTAATTTTAATACCTAAAGGAGGTGTCAGGTAAGCAAAATGTACATTTTTAGTGGAAGTGACATCTATGTTATTAATTTCTCTGAAAACTGTGGTGACCAAAAAGATGGTTCTAACACTTGACATGCATGGGATAACGTTTTAGAGACCACTGTAGTAAGAAATCATAGAATCACAGAACATTAAGGGATTGGAATGGACCTTAGAGATCATCTAGTCCTGACCCCCACTGACAGTGGTCATAGAAATATCAGGTCACTGTCATAACTGCCACTGAACTTCAGATGTTCAGGACTGTCATGTCTCATAAGACCCTAATTTAGAAGATCCTTTCTACCATCACGATTTTATTTTTACTTTCAATATATATTCCTTCAGTGTGTTTTCAAAAATATGTTGTAATATATATATATATAATATATATCATTTTGCTCAGATGGTATCCAGCACCCAGAGTCTAGTTGGGTTTTAGAACCTTACTGCTACATGTTTTCCAGAGAAGTAATGAAGGAGGTAGTTTGGGTTTTTTTCCCAGGACTATTTATAATAGAACAACTTAAAAGATTGTAACCGATGGCAGGTTTTTTTTGATTTGTGGTAAAATGATTTCATTTGTAACAAGGTGGTGGAAAAAACAGAAAAAGATACAGTTTTCTGAGATCTGAAAAGTTGTATAAAGGTGAAAAAGTAATAGTGGCTCGACATACACTTATACCAACGCAGGAAAAAGCTGTGCAATGAAATTGTCCTACTGGTCTCCATTGCTGCTTAAGAAAATGTGAGGAGAAAATTATATTTCTGTATGTCATATTTCTAATAAACAGTGTTACAGTTTAGCAGATTTAAGCAAGAGTTGTACCTGGTAAGAATTATTCCTCTTACAAAATAGGAAAAATCATATTTGTCTGTATTACATGCCAAGATATTATAGAAGCTGTAAGTCGTTAGTAAACTAGTTTTCTAAGTGTGTTCAGTAAAGAGATTTACTGATTATTCCATTTCTCTTTATTTTTCATAATTTCAAAAAGCAAAATTTGTGTAAAAAAAAAAAGCTGTCTTATGAGATTATAAGGGAGTACACATTTGTAGTGTGTTTCTGAGCTGTTCAATAATTAAAATTGTGTTATCTGCTAAATCAGGTTCCTTATGTCAGCTTCTCTTAACTGAAATATATTTTAGCTGTGTCTTAAATGTCTGTTGTAAAACATTAAAATATGCATAATATAATGATGATATTTTCCAATGTGTCCCTCTCCCGACATAAAGCACTTAAAATTGAAGAATTACAAGAAGCTTTACGGAAGAAGGAGGAGGAAATGAAACAAATGGAAGAACGATACAAAAAGTATTTGGAAAAGGCCAAAAGTGTAAGTCAATGTGTTTCATGTTAATCATCCTGCTCTGACAGACTGCATTCCATGTGCACTTTGTGGGAATAAAAATAAAGGAGTTATCTGTATACACACTACTAACAAGTAAAAGAGAAGGAAGGTCCAGTGAATTCTTTGTATCTTCTTATTGTTACAGTACCTAATATGGATTAATTCTGCAGAAGATTTTACCCCATTTTTGTGACTTTTATTGATGCTTTTTCCGAGTAAAGTGATCTTTTTAACTATACCACCTTTTCATAGCTGTTACATTCAACTGATGATGTTCAGCATTCCCTTTGCCTTTATCTAATACATGCTTCTGTCGAGAAGGTGACTAATATTTAAGTATGATATTGAGGGTGTGGGTACACTACCAGCTTTGAAATGACAATATTGTGTTCTTAATCATAGTCACATTCCTTCTCTTACTATACTTTGATATTTTGTTTGAGTTTCTCAAAAACATATCAGTGTCTTTGTTCATCTGACCATGGTGTGGTATCATTTGCATTGGATACGTGTCATTACATTGGAATCTGCAAGTAGGTTCCTAATTTGGCAAAATTTAATCATGTCTTCCTTTACTTCTGTGTAGTTTCCTGAATGACTTCTTGTGAGATGTTTCAAAAGTCTTCAGGAAATCTGAGCAAATAATTTTTTTTCAATTTTAACTTTTTGTAATCTTTTTGTCAAAAAAAAAAATATTTTTTTTTCCATTTCTTATTGTTGTTATTGTTGGTTTCTGGTGGGGGTTTTTTGTGAAGATCAGTAGAGTCATTATACTCTTCCACTATACAAAGTGCATTCAGGTCTAGCATGTATTTTCTTAGAAAAATAGCATGCTTTTATAGAATCATAGAATCATTAAGGTTGGAAAAGACATCCAAGATCATAGAGTCCATCCTTTGACTCATCACCACCTTGTCAACTAGACCATGGCACCAAGTGCCAGGTCCAGTTGCTTCTTGAACACCTCCAGGGATGGTGACTCCACCACCTCCCCGGGCAGTCTGTTCCAATGTTTAACAACTCTTTCCATGAAGAAATTCCTCAGATGTTCTAATGCATCATGGTTAATGAGAGAAGTAGATGTGTTTTAAGTCACATTTTTGTTTCTTAACCTGACTTAAAAGGTCCTTAATCCTTAACAAGATTGCTTTTTCAGGATTTAGTGAAAGACAAACTGGTTTTCTTTTACAGGTCATCCGCACATTGGATCCTAAACAGAACCAGGGTGCTGCTCCTGAGATTCAGGCACTGAAAAATCAGTTGCAGGAGCGGGACAGAATGTTTCATTCTCTGGAGGTAGTAATCCTTGTGTTTTGTGGCAGATGATCATTGTTTTTTAGTTAGAGACTTAACACTTTTATTATACTTTGTTTTTAAATCTATGCTTTTTTTATGTTTTATAGAAAGAATATGAGAAAACAAAAAGTCAAAGAGAAATGGAGGAAAAATTTATCGTTAGTGCCTGGTACAATATGGTAAGAATCTACCAAACTTTTTATTTGAAAAAAAAAAAAAAAAGAGGAAAGAAGATGTTAATATTAGTTGTTTATGGCTTGTTTTTAACAGTATTCATTCATTGACAGTAATTTTGGTTGGAAGGCATTTTCCAACACACAAACGCAGAAACAAATACTTTTTAGTAATTTTAAGCTATCACTGTATAAAAGTATGTTCCTGTGATAACCTTGGGGTAAATTAAAAGGAACATGCTTGTAATTTTCAAGTTTTAAAATCAGAAATGGCTCAGATCAGTGTTCTGTAATCCCAGACCTTCAATTACACAAAATTACAGTGCTCAAATTTATTTTCTTCTTTGATTCTTTGCTGTTTTTAATGAAGGGGCACTATCAAAGCAGTTCAGCTTACTTGCTGCAGTAAGTGCTCTGAAAAATGACCCATTTAACTTCAGAGCAAGTTTGACCACATACAGATGCTGAGGACAGCAGCAAGACTCTCACCTAAATTATTCAAACAGTAAATCTGAATAGAAGAGGTGACCTGTGCAGCCATACAGCTTTTGCTAGGCCTGTATGCTGGGAGAGTTGTCACCTTCATCAAATGTGTTCAAGACTTCCCTTTGGCATACTTGTTGCATTGAAACTGTTCTTCATATAGAAAGACTCCTTAACCTGTGTAACTTCCATGTTTTGTTCTGCTCCACCATAAAATTCAAATTCCTCCTCTCTGTATTCCCTTGGAAGAGTTTCCTTTTTGCTGTTCTGCATCTTTGTTACGTCCATGAATGGCAAGCCCAAAAGCAGAGTGCTTGAATTGTTTACATACTTGAAGGCATGTTCAGGTGACTAGTGTCCTTGACCAGTTTTATAACCTTAGTCCCACTGACAAGCAGGAGACAAGCCTGAGCTAAGACCTGCAGTTCAGTGACCTGTCATGAACACTGAGATGATCTCTGATAGCTTTGTCTGTGTCAAGCCTTTAATTAGCCTCTGCTTTTATACACAACTGCACAAGCCATCACAGCTTTCCTACTTGCATTTATGCCTCAGGAAAACATACTGTCTCTCAAGATGTGCTCCTGACATATGAGCTGATACTTTCAAAGGAGACCATGATACCTAAACCATTTTCAGAGGAAAATTACTTTTGTAGCTCAACATGCTAAACAAGCCGGGGTTGGGGGGAGCCCTTTTGAAAAGAATTGTCTGGTTGCCATGAGTTTATGTGGAGAACCATATCTTGAGATCTTAGACAATTGCTCTAAACCTGGACAGCAATTGGGGTGGCGAGGGGAAAGAACTCCACACTAAGTGTTAGGGGAGAATATGTTACCTTTATCCTTGACAATGTGGTGCTTTGTGTATGGAATTCAAGGTGGTCAGGGTTGGTGAAGAAGAAGATAATAAACAAAATGCAAATGATTAAAGTTGTTCAGTGTTATGTATTGGTATTCACTGAGAAGTTTCTCTTTGTCCATAGGGGATGACTCTGCACAAAAAAGCAGCAGAAGATAGACTGGCTAGTACAGGCTCAGGACAGTCCTTCCTGGCTAGACAAAGGCAAGCCACGAGCACAAGGAGATCTTACCCTGGCCATGTTCAGCCAGCAACAGCAAGGTAGAGAAGCCTTGCCTTTAGAAAGAAAACTGCCCTGTGATCCAGGCCACTTCTGTTGCAAGTGACAACATTCAAGGAAAATAAACCAGCATCCTTTCTCTTTCTCCCTTGTTACTGCTATTATTTTACAGTTCAGGAAAGGGTTTTATTATGGTTTCTCATTGTTCTGTAATGCCCTTTGCTTATATTTTTGAAGTCCATTTCTTTCTCTCTCTCTCTCTCTCTGCATTTTTTGAATGTGCCAAAATTTTAAAACCATCTAGAGGAGTGCTGTATCATAACAGTCTTATTTGTATGAAGCCTGGTCTCTTATGAAAAGCCTTATGTGGACCATGTAACAATGTAGATTTCTTGTCACAGTTGGTACTTTTGTGCCATAAGGGTTGCTATGCTTTATATAAGACTGTTCTTGTTCAAAGGGAATTAGGCTTTTTATTTCATGTGCTAACCCGTTGCTTCAGAAAAATGCTGAAATCTCATTACAGAAATGCAAAATTAGAATATAATGTTATTGTGAAATATATTTCCTGCTGCAAAACTTACCAATGCAAAAAAGAATGATTTTTTTTTTTTAAATCTCCTACATGCGAAGTTTGTTCTTATTCTTGGCATTTGATAGGGAAGCAGGATGATTTTTTTCAGGTTTTTCTTTATCAACTGGTGTTACCTCTTTTGCTCGTAGAGATGAATATTTTCAAATGGTTTGTTCCACTCTTCTTGGTCAAGTGTACACTTAAATACATATTCTAAAAAAGTGGAGAAATATTTGGAATGCTCTAATACACTACTGCATCATCCATTTAAAAAGGACATTTGTTTTAAATTTTATAATTATGGATGAGCAACACATAATGAATCAAGGCCCCGATTAATATTGTTAATGTATTCCAGTTGTCATCCCCTACTAAAATGCTTGCTTTTAATATATTGATTCTGGGGATAATTGTATCAGTTGCCTTACTAATGGTACCAGTGCCTTCAGGTGAGTTTGTTGCTGACTTTGTTGGAAACTGGCTGTGATTTGTTGTACTGCCTTTTGAGTATGTAGCTTCTTAATTGTTGTAGTACCTTCATATTCATCAGTGGGGTGGATGGAGGTTCCTCCTATTTAGGTTCTGTTCCTACCAAGTTGTGCTTTTTCTCCTGACTAATTCTCTGCATTCCCTATCATTTTTGTTGAAGAATTTTTGGACACAGAGAACCTGAATATTGGTTGAAACTTCCATATACATACATCTTGTTGTAATTTAGTTTTAAATAGTTTTCATTTAGAGACTGTTTGGACCCTGATGCACATGCAGTTGGTTTATAAATTTATTCTTTTACTTTATTTTAATACCCTCCCAAGTGAAGACATTTTGTTATAAATCCCTTTAGAGAAAATACATAGTAGCATTTATTAATCATCTGAATGTCTATGTTAATTCACAAGTTGGGTAGAATGAGCAAAGGATAATTAAAACAAGCACACCTAGATTAAAGGGTAATAAAGAGATGAATGACATTTTTAGGTACTGCTGTTTTATTCTCAAGTACGTGATCTGCTTTAGTCTAGGCTAAGAAATACATTCAGTATGTGTCTGAAAATAATTTTCAGTTCTGATTATCCACTGCCCCCCAAAACCAGAAAGTGAATTCTATTGATTGAATGTAGCTTTACTCCTCACATTTGGAAAAAGACAGTTTTCTGAAAGTTCTCTGTACTTAGTCAGGGTATGACAGGTCTGGGCTGTGGTTGCAAGGATTAGGTAAGACATTGCAAAGTTTCTTGTGTGCAGGAAGGTAACAATGTGAAGGAAGTTGAGGACAATTTCTGTAGCTCAGTGAGGTGATACTCATTTTGCTGTCTCTTACTGAGGTACAGAATGCTGTGTGTGTGTTATCTGGCAAGATGACTACAGTTTTTGTGGGACATCTTTCATTGATCTTGTTGTGAAATGTATTCTAGTAGTTTGAAGAACTGTTTGCCACATGCTGTGTGTGAACAGGAGCAAGTAAGATCAGTTGATGTTCTTGTTTGAGATTACAGCATTTTATATCAGAGAAAGAACCTAAGAATACCTAAAGCTTCCTTTTTATTTTAATCTGTCTGGCTTTTTCTGTTACTAAACTGCCAAAGGGTATTTGTGAAAGAAAGGAATGTGACCTTAACGGGAAGCTTCATCTCTTAATTTTGTGTCAAAATTTAATTCCCCATTGCTGTTAATCAGGCACAGGTCTAAAATAACTAGGACATGGTCTGCAAACTAGAATACAACTAGTTGCTTTTATTTTGTTAACACTTGTTTTACCATTTTGCCTCCAAAGTTTGGATGATTAGTTAGGAGATGAACAAATGCTGGTTAGAGGCCTTGTCTTTTGCTTTTACTTTCCAATCTCTCATGGCTTCTTTTGCTTCTTGGTAGTTTTTGGCTTTTCTCTTCTGCTTTGTGATTCTGCCTTTCCTTTTCCCTCAAGACACTGAAGTGTTTTCTGTAGTTCCCTTCAAGCATATAGCATCATTATGTAGCATCAAAGAGCAAAACAAAACTAATATTGAATCTAAACTTTCCTGTTGCCCACAGTGATTTTTGGGCAAGTGAACAATCTTTGAGAATTTACAAACCTGCAGAAATTCTGGTATTTCCCAGAATTTTTGTTGAATATAAAAACCTAAAAATGTACTGCACTCTTACAGAAATATACTTGATTGCTGTCCAGTTCCAGTAAGTAATTTGTTCTGCATTAGGGAATTTAATTCCTTATTCTTTAACATTTTAATTCTGTTACTTGCTGCATACATCCATTGTTAATCTTTGGGTGTGGATGAATGCAAGTGGTAAACATCATTAAACCTCCTCTTTCACAAGAACAGCTTCTTTATTCAAAGAGTTCAAGCTTCATTATTTTCCTTGCTTGTTATGTAGCTTTGGAAGTAGTGTGGTATTAGGAAAAAGAAGAAGCTCGGAGTGTAACTCCAGGGAATAAACACATATATAGGTGAGCCACCAGTGAATGTTCTTTATTTGTCTTGTCTTCAGTAATAAAAGAATATAAGCAATAAACCCAAGCTATAAAACAGAATTCTCTCATTACATTGGATAGTTCCAGAAAGTTTTTAGGGATACTTTTTTCCTGAGGCAATAAAGACTGTTTACATCAAAATTGTTGTGGTAACTGCTAAAGCAATGCTATATCCTGTCCTGATACACTACAGAAAAAAAACAAACCTACAACTGAGCTTGAAGAGAAAAGGTTCTAGGGCAGTGATGAAACAGCTGAGGAGTTCATGAGAGGACTTTGCTGAGCGCTGTGCTGAGGGTCTGCCCAGAGTAATCTTTCTGACAGATTTTAATTAATGCCAATAAAAGTTA
Source organism: Manacus vitellinus (assembly GCF_001715985.3). Taxonomy (NCBI): domain Eukaryota; kingdom Metazoa; phylum Chordata; class Aves; order Passeriformes; family Pipridae; genus Manacus; species Manacus vitellinus. The sequence goes on from NW_021940917.1 coordinate 16,139,111, forward strand.
ACAGATAAATGGATGAATATTTTCATTGTTCAGAGCTGAAGCTTAGTTTCTGATCTTGAAGAATATCTGTGCAGTCCAGTTTGTATACTTCTGTGGGGAGTTAAGTTGTTAGCATATCCAATCAGGCATTACAGAAAAAAAAATACTCAAGTTCCTTTTCTTGATAGCAACACATAGCCACTTGGATCATAACACATATTTTCTAAGTGCTAGGAAAACTGAAGTAATCTAATTTAAAGGTTGTGTGTTCCACCCACAGTGTAAGGGAAAGAAATGTCTGGAGCACAGAGCTTTACACATTGCAAAATGAAATAAATATGTAGTGGCTACAGGATGCCTTTCATTCTGTCTTTGAAAATAAGCAAATGCTAGTCTTGTCCTGTTCCAGTGTCACCCGAGTTAGCAGTAATGCTTCTGCAAGTTTTCTGTGGCTTTCTGTTCTGTAAGGGGCACTGGCAATTTTATAATCATTGTGTATGAAAGAATTAACAGTGAATATTCCTATTACTGCTTTATGATGATCTTAAATAGTTTTAAGTGGTATGTGCAAGCTGTCAAGAAAATTTAAAAGGATTTGGCAGTTTTAAAGTCCTTGGTATTTTGGCATATGCAGGTAGCTCTTGCTTTTCCTCGGTTCTCTAGTATATTAGACTATACACTTAAAAACATGTAATCATCCTTTCATGGATGATTTTTAGGGGTTTAATTGTCCTGATGTGTTGACATTTTTTTGTAGATTTGGTAGTTGAAAAACATTTTGGTGTCACCATTTGATTTCCTTCCTATTAGTGATTTGGAGGAAGACTGTCCTGAATGTGGCTAACTTTTCTTTTTATTATGAAGCAAAACAGGATCTGAATTTTACTTATTGTATAGGGATTTTTATTTTTTTTTGTTCTTGACCAACATTTTGACTTCTTGCAAGGATTGATGAGGGAGGTATTTTTGCACTCAAAGTCAGCTATGCAGTACTGACTTCTTATGGGTTTTTGCACACGTGTTTTAGGTAGAATGTGGACTCTGTGTTTTGCATTAATATTGTGTGAATAGCTTCAATATCTCCAAACCAATTTTAGCAAATTTTGCAGGTGTTTTCCTCAACTGTTATTGCATAAATAAATAGCTAAAAAAGTTTACTATGTCAGAATATACTTTCAAGTCATGGGGTTTTTTTTTTGGAGCAGCCTTGAGACTCTAGGTAGGATCCCAACCATGCCTCCAGTTTGTCACTTTTAAGAAATCAGAAAAATATCTTGGCATGAATGATGTGCATTGCCTTACTCCTGTGATATTTCTTCCTTCTGGAAGTCTGGAAAAGTAGCAGAAGCTTGTCAGTGACCCTGCAGGCTATTACTGAAAATAAGGTGTGATTTTTTTCAGTTTGAAAATGGAGGAGACAGATGCAAGCAACTGTTCAGTACAAAAATGGGAAGAGCAGTGTATCTTTCACCATTTTGCATTTTGGTGTTAATTTTAAAAGTAATGAGAAAGAACCTTTGCTTTTTGAGCTAGGTTTTTCTCCTTTTTTTTTTTTAATTAATTTTTAATTTTAACTGATTATTTAATTTTAACTGATTACTTAATCAGGGCAGAAACTGTCATTGCCAGCCAGATCAACCTCAGACTTCTTGCATCTGGTACAGTGAAACCCTGGAAATTCTGACTCTGCTGCCAGCTCCACTGTACCATTTGGAATTGTTGAGGACTTAGCTTTGTCCCCTGTTTTATCTTGACTTTATTTTTGTGGATTCATTAAAATATTGGGACATAAAGTTCATTTTTAAAACGTATCAGCTCATTGAATTAGGTAATGAATGAGTGTTGATTGAGGGGCTTTAGAAAACTTGACAAATCCCATGGTGCAGCAATATAGCCAAGCCAGTTTTCCAGACAAATTGTCCTGGTGTCAGATTATAGTCAGTGGATCAACAGGAACTCACACTAACTGCTACAGCTGAAGTCCTCATCTATTAGTTGCTGGGGGATGGTGTTGGTGTCAACTTCACTGAGGCCCAGACTGTAACCTTCACCTTTGGGCCTTACCAAGGTAGTGAAGGACTATCTTGAAATATATCTCTGTATTAGTTGGCTCTGGTGGCAAATCAGGAATTTCCTCTGCTGCTGTTTGCTGTGTGTGTGAAGTCATTTGGAAAATTAAATATCCTTCAATCCCCTTTACACTATGTGCCAGTTCCAGACTGGAAGCAGATTCCATTTGTCGGATAAAAATTTCTTGCTCCTGTTCTGCTGACTTGGATCTCAGAGACTGATCCATACAACATGAAAAATATTGTTAGTAGAGGGAAATCTAGGACAATTGGGAAGCCTCTCCTTTCTGGTGGTGACTTTATTCATTGTTTTGCATTAGAGAGGTCCTAATGCAAAGGGCTGAAGTTAGAATAGCATATTTCAGAAGGAGGAAGGTGCTTGTTTTAGTCGTTACAAAAGCAGTCATTTGCCAACACTTTGAGGAACTGTTAACCTACCATAGCATGGCACAAACCAGAAACACTGCAAAAGCAAGGGTTTCCCCAGGTAAACAGCAGTTTGTTATCCAAAAGGAACTTGAATCCCCAATGATTATACCTGCCTTAAAGGCCAGTTGTTCTGTTGCCCTGCTCGTGCTGTTAGACTGATCATGAAAATGAGCAGGATTTTAAGAGAAAAATACCAAATGATGTAATATTTATGGGGCTATAAAATAGTCGTAATGAGACCATCAGATTTTTTTATTTGGATTTGAATGTAACATCAATTATGTAATTTGAAATTTTGTAAAGCAAGAGATTATTATTTTCAGTCACCAAAGGTTAGTAAGCCAGAGAATAAACTTATTTCCTGGAGCCATCGGTGGTTTTGAGAGAGATTTTAAAGCTTTTATTTAGAGGTATAGGTAAAGTTTGGGAGTAGTTATAAGGATTACATTATAAAGCCACAATTTTTAAAATTTGTAGTCTGCTTTCTATTCTCTCTGTCATTCCTCCATAGACACACATTATCTGCTGTATAAACTCTCTCTTTCTGAAGATGCTGGAGATGCAGGGACAGGTTATACTCAGTGAATTTACCCTCACATCTTGCATCTCTCTTGTCTTCTGAAGTGTTGCTGCCTCGACAGGTAGCTTTAAAATAGAGAGAAAGAAGTTGACAGCCAACTTTTTTTTTTTTAGAACAAGATTAGAATTTTTAGTCAGGAAAGGGCACTGACAGATGACTTTTTTACATCCTTGAAAGATAATACAGTGTCCTGAGTTTACAAGACCTCTCAAAAGTACTATTTACTCGAAGAGAAATCTCCAGTGTCACTTCCTGTGTGCAACAGGACACTTGAAGTGCTACTAAATAGTGAGTCTGAACTAAATAATAGCCAGGTGAGACTAAAGGAGTAGATTATATTCATTTATGCACAATAGAATAGGTACCTGCTTACGTAGCTTGAACTTATAATTTTTTATAGAACAACTACAGTGATCTTCATATTATTAATCCTGAACTCTGTAACTTTATGCACCCAAGCAGTGCCAGGCAAGCTTAACAGACAGTGATTGCTCAAAATACACCCTCAAGGTCTGCTTTGAATGTGTTAATTTTTTATTCCATTTGATACGTGTTTCTATGTTTCTGTTTGTTTTTCGTCCATAGTTAGTGTTCTGGGTGGATGAATGAGAAGGGAAAAAAGAGGGATACACAAGCTGCAGGACTTGTAGCAGCTTTGTCATAAATATTCTTTCTTCTCTATTTAACCTGGACTTTCCCATCACAAGAAGCATTCTTAGAATCATTTATGACCAGTGCAATACAAGGGAGAGAAGGAACTGAGGAGAGAAACGGGCTCTGACTTCAGTCTGGAGAAGCCAGTTTGCTCTTTGCAATGCAAAGACCCAAATGCCCATTTAGTGCTGTGCCAATGCTGTGTAGGGACATCTGTACCCTGGGGAAGCTGAAAGCACCATGGCTGTGTCAGTAAAGCAGTCCATTCTGGTCACAATGCCCAAGAAAGAGGGTGCATCAGTAAGGATGGAGAAACATGTCAGCCTCTCCAGTTCTCCTCCGAACTTCTGCAGCATTGTGATGTGCTCTTTGGACTGCTCAGTGGCTCCTACTCAGCTTTACTTTAACAAGAGTACATATCATTTTCTTGCAATTCCAACCTGTATTTGCCTGCAGTAAACAGAACTTGCCAGTGCAGCACAGCAGTGATGCTGAGTTGTAGCCTCATGCACCAGATGAGCTCTGATGAAACATAAATGCCCAAAGTCTTTAGTGGTGCTCAGAGTTGGAAGACTCAGACAGTCATTGTGACCCTGATTGTCTTTTCATAAGTAACCACATGCAGTGTTGGACAGGCACCTTTCACTTTATATTGCTTTGGTTCTTTAACTGTTGTACTCACAGACAGCAGGAATGCCTGAGACTTTCTCATTGCTGTATAAACCTAGTTTCCATAGCTGTAGTAGCTGAGAATGGTGCCCTGAAGGACTTTACTCAGAAGTGTTTAAATTTGTCTGAATTACAGCTAAATTTAGATATTGCTCAAGGCTGTTTTGTTGCTTTTTCCAGTTATTGGCCTGTAACCTTCCTGTTAATTTGAAGAGTTGCTTTGGCAAAAATGTTTTCCCATGAATTTGCACCACTCTTGAGACAGCCTTACTAAACTGTTCTGAAAAATACCTGTTCTATTCTCTGTTGTTTTTTTTTTTTTTCAACAGTAATATGTTATCTGCTTTTTAACTTTCTTCTTTATTCTTTTATTTGCAGTGATGTGGTTGCATGACCTGCAGCATTATTATAACAGGGACTGTTCAGTGCATGACTTGCTTTTCTGTCCAGACTGCATAACCAAAACTTAACCAGTTCTACACTTAAGACTCATGGCCATCCGATTTCAAAGGGGGATCTACTTGCAGAGAAGCTTACCATCCTGGGAAGTGGCTTTCCCATTTCCCGCTTCCATTTACTCTTTCTCTTCACAAAAGGTCTCCTATGAGGCTAGAAGAGAGGAAATCCAGTATTCACAACTCAACAGGAGGCATTCTGCAAACTGACAGGGCACTGTCAGCTCTCCATCTTATTTCCGCCTGTCCACTTTATTTAATTCTGATTAACAGTATTAACACACAGACTTCCTGCAACATTTTCATATACTGAACTATAAAAATCTAGTCTTAATGAGTTCCTAAAAAGGCCTTTTGGTTACTGTTAAAATTTCAAAGCACCTGCACCCTTAAAGGATCCACTTTGAATCTTTAAATAAATAAAGTAAAGCGAAGGAGGTGTTTTACCAGGAGAAATGACTAATGAGTTGCTGCTTGGCGATCCCATCTTCCTTAGAAAACCAAGCAAGTTTCATCTGATAATCTCCGAGCCAGTCAAACTACCGGGTGGTATTTTGTTCACAGGCACTGCCTGCTTCCTTAATATGTATATACACAGTAGTTTGTGGCTGTTGTATTTTTCTCTCTACATTGAGCTGTATTGTTCGTTTATATCAGAAACTTTTTTTTTTTTTCCAATCTGTGTACAATTGTTAAAACAATCTGAGGAAAGAACATGAATGGAGAACAAGTATGAAAGTCATCTACACTTTCATATTATGCAGACTGTCCTTGCCAGTTTATAATTTGGGTCGTTTGTCTTTCACCTGTACTGGTTTTTTTCCTTTCCTTTTTTTTTTTCTCCTATCACAGTCTTAGCTATTTAATTTCCAATTGCACTAGCTTGGCTTTTCTTTGTATTATGAAGTTTAGCTATAAGATTTGCCATATGTAGACAGTGTAACTCAAAATGCTTTGTACTGCCTATATTAATTTAAAAAGCTGCTTATTTAATATTCTTAAAGATCTGCACATTTGTACTACTGTATCTTTGTTTTGTATTGGACATCCAGTACTGGCAAGATTCAGAAGACGAGGGAGTGCTGTAGTGTTGTAAGTTAAGAGGTTTATTGTATAGAAGTTAGTACATAACAAACAGGGAAAGGGGCTTTCAAGCCGTAGGACTTGCTGGAAAATCTGAAAAGAGTGAATGCTGAGAACGTTAAGTCCAGTTCTAGGGAAACCCCATTCTTGTTCACCTGGATCTTAATCTGCAGAAACACAAGCATGATGTGTACTCTGCTGCCTCCAGGAATGGTTTTGCTTATTTAGGCGGTAGCAGAACCACCAGCCCTGTTTTCCAGGCTGAGGAAGTGTTGTGTCCACTCGTCTCTGCAGTCCCTTCTGGTCACAAACTCAGTGCCTGCCTCATCCCTGGCCTGTCGAACAGGGCTCTGGACAGAGCTGCAGCTTGTGCGCCGAGACAGCTGCCTGTGCTCAGTCCTCAGGGATCCTGATCCCACAGAGTCAGTGGGCTCGTGCTGGATGATGTGGAGGAAGGACAGACTGTGTGCCCCCCCAGAGGGGCTGTGGTTGGTGCTGCCTGGCAAAGGGAAGGGCAGGTAGGAATGGGCTCCAAGCAGACCAGGCAGGGCAGCCAAGGATAAGCATTAAGATCCCAGTGAGAACTGTGTGGTGTTTTCCCTTCTGAATGCCATACCTGACAGGTGAGCCTGTGGCTACCAGGTGCTCTGGCTGGCAGCTGTCCGTAGAGACTTCAGATGGGGATATGTCTTTCCTGGTCCACCAGGGCCAGGGACAGTGAAGTCTGACGTGACCTGCAGCCAGGATCTGGGGTTTGGTGATAACGAGTCAGCTGTTCCTACAGCAGAGGCAGCAGCATTTCATCAGACTGAGTCAGCAGGTTTGTGTCCTTCCAGGTCCTAGCCATTGATCCCTTGTTATGTGTCAGGGCAAGCATTACTAGTAAAACTTCTTTTAGTTGGGTGTTAAAGGCATGGTATGTTTTTCATTTGCAAGTGCTGCTCCGGCTGGGACCACACCCTGCCCCAAGCCAGGCTGGGTGCAGGATCCCTGAAATCAGGGCTCTGTGCTGGGCGGGAGGGGATGCTTTTTTTTGTGCACCCGCCTGCACAGGTGTCCCAATGTGAAGCCGAGCAGTACCTCATTTCTCCAAGTGGTCTGTGCAGATTAGAGACTAAATATCAGTTGTTCTTGAGCCTTGATGACATTTGTATGTAAGTGTGTTTAGCTTGACAAAAGTTGTTTTGAGTTTACTAATGCAACAGAGAGATGTCAGGTGAAGCCAGTAACTTTCAGCAAGGAGCTGGCTACTTTAATTAGATTAGCCTGGCATCTCTGTCATGAAGTGGTTGCAAGCTCTCAACTCAGAGGTGATCTCCAGCATGTCTCTGATTACTAACTTCATTTGTGCTGCATAGAAAACTCTCTTACCTTCTTAATAGCGGCTTGTTTGACAGTCCTGAATTAAATGTTGACCAATTATCAAAGTAACTGTTTGTGAAGTTGCCAGTGATATATTTTCTGTAAAAAAATGGATTCGTAGAGTGTCAAAACATTAATTTCCCATTTGAGTTCATCAACAAATTGTGTAACTACCAGATTGTCATGGTAGCAGTATTGATATACATACCTGTATATAGACAAAAAAAATACTCAGTAATGATAATTGGAATCAAAAGGTTTAATATTTTTTCCCAGTCAAATACACTAATGCTTCAAAGGTGATAGAAGAGTGTACAGTTGTTAAACAAGTTGTAAATAAACGCTTATATAAAATGTAAATGCTTATTTGTCCTTTATTTGGTACTTGATTGTAAACTAGACTAGTGCACAGTTTGTGTTAGAAGTTACTGGTTTGAGCGTAAAGTGCTGTTCTGCTGTGTGAGATGACACCAGCTGGTGGTTAACAGGGACCCCAGTGGAGTGGGAATAACATGGATAAAACAAAACTCAGTGCACTCATTAGTAGGTACTACAGAACAGCTGGGGAAAAAAATCAGACATTTTTACAAAGCACAGCTCTACCTGGGCAGCTTTGGTGCCAGCTCGTCTGAGTCTTACACAGAGAAGTGGCATCATGGAAATGCATTTCCTGGGGCTCTGCAGAGGAAGGTGAGGGGAAGGTGGGCAGCAGCCTCAGAAACAACAAACCTCCTGACTTTTGCTGGGAAGCATCCCACCTGGCTGCTGAGGTGCACAGCGTAGTTTGCCTCTCAAAGGGCCAAAGCTAAGTGACCAAAATAGACAATTTTCCTGTGCCAATGGAAGCTTCACAACAGGTGTAGCTAAAGGGGGGGGGGGGAAGACATTGCTCATGTGGACAGAAACAACTGTCCTTCCTTTCTGCACTGTGAGCAGCTCTGGCATCTGGGGGAGGAGGAGGTGGTGGTCTCAGACACGGGCAAACGTTGATCTTTGTGAAAGAAAAGGCAACAGTCACCAAGAGATACTGAGCCCACGAGTGTTGTGGTGCAAAGGCCCTGACAGAGCCCTTCAGGGGCTGCTCTGTAGAAGGAAGAGGAGAGCAGAAGCATGAGGGTGCCCTGGTGGCAGCAGCAGTAACAGGAGAGCAGAGGCTCAGGGTGGGCCCAGTTTGCTGGCTGGGAAGGGCAGGAAAGCCCCAGGGCTGGTGGCCAGCTTCTCCTGGGCCACAGGGATGGTAGAGGCAGGAAGCTGCCACAGCCTCACTTCTGCCTGCCAGGGATTCACTCTGGTCCTCTGCCCTCCTCCGTCCCTCCCCAGTCACTCCTCTTCATCTTGGGCATGACTGTAGTGTCTCCTGCCTCTGACCCCCATTCCCTCTGCCTGTCCTGTTGTTTCCCACACTGTCAACTTCTCCTAACTTTTCCTATACATTTTTTTCCCTTCCCAGCTCCCCCACCCCCCAGTGTGCCGAGACCCACATCAGCATCCCTTGTTCTGGCCTCCCCTCCTCATCAACTCCCACAAGGCCAGCACTGCCTCCCTTATTTTTCACATGGTATGGGGGGAACTGAGGCCCGCTCACCTTCATCCTACCCCTCCACTGTTGCTGGCCCAGCAGGGAGGATGCAGCAGTGCAGGTCATCTTCCAAATGGCACCTCTCCTGCACACCCCACAGCTGCAGGGCCCTGCTTTTACCACCACATCCTAAGTGTGCTTATCCTTGTGTTGTGTTGGATATTGCAGGAGGCAAAGGGCCACTGCTGTGTTAAAGGTTGTGTGGTGGAAGCACACTCCAGAAGCTGCATGGTTCCCCCCTACCGTTCTCCTTTTCCATTTTTATCCATGAGTAACTTTTGAACACCTGTGCTGGACGTGTAAGTACCTGCAAATAAATCTTTGTGCAGAGGCCAGCACGTTTGTACCCGCTGTGTTTGGAAGGCAGGAGCCAGCAGCAAGCTTGGAGGAAGGGCTGTATGAGACTGGCTGCAAGGACTGCAGGGCTGCCAAGGAGGGGAGGGCATGGTCACTCTGCCTCCAGCACAGGACACAGCACTGCAGGGGGGGTTCCACCAGTGCTGGGCATCCGTACTTCGCTCCTGTTCCTTAGGAGCTGAAACGAAACAACAGCCTCAAAACAGCAAAGTGTCCTTCTGACAAAGCAGGCAGACCAGAAGTGAAGGTCAGCTACATCAGGGAAAAGATTCAGTGATGTAACTGGAAAACTCTTCACATGCTGAAGGTACCCAGAGCTTTCCTGGTTTAGGTCTTCCGAGAGCCCCAGGAGCCAGTGGCACCTGTCTGCCTCCAGGGCCTTCTGACTGGTGGCATGGAATTGCCTTTGCTCCTTTACAACAGACACGTCTCACCTGCAGGTGTGCACACATCTGGATGTTTGGTTTCTGTGCCAAGCTGCGCTGTCAACAAGCTAACAGGGAGCACAACTCCGTGCTGAGAAGGGAGGTCTTGCAAACCCACCCTGAGCTAAGGGCAGAGAAGGGAACCTCCCAACTTCCCTGAACACAACCAGCCCCCCCACCCTCTCACAGTCCCAGGAAACTGATGAAGGCAGTCACCACAACCCCAAGTAAAACGTGAGGTGGATGCAAGCTAAAATGCATTTTCACTATCACACGTGATGTCTTTCTCTGGCTTTGACCCAAACAGAAAAAAAAACCCACCAGACCTCTGATTAAAACAGATCACAGGATACAAAAACGGACCAGAGCGATATTCCAAACAGCTTTTCACACTTGTTCCCACCTTCAACACCCTTGTTCCAATCCCTTCAACTGTTATGAAGTATTGGAATGACTGTATGCCCTTCTGTCTGCCCCAGAGAAGGCTCTTTGGCAGTCCTTACCAGCCGGAGGCTGCGCTGGAATGAAGGCTGGCACGGGCTCTGCTGACAGTGCAGCTCTGGTGTCCCACCAGCAGCTGGGGGTGCCCTGGGGGTGCCTCTGCCCGCTCAGTGCACGGGCACAACTCCAGGCCCAGCACACCCCCTGTGAGCAGCTCGGGACCCGCCCGTGGTGCTGCACATCCTGCCCACGGGCAGTCAGGCTCCCCTTGGCTCGTCAGTAACACTGCCTGTTCCCAGGAATTTCTGCTGCCTAACAAACTGTTTTCTAGCTGGTAGCCTGGGAAACTCATTTTTGTCTGAATCACAGCAGAGTGAAACAATACTATTGTTACTGGACTTTTGAGGAAAATTATTGACCTGGACTGAGGCCAGGATGGAAACTGATGGATGACTAAAGCCAAGCATTTTGAAACCCTATGAACAGGGATCCCAAATGAGGCCCTTTGAAGTCCCCTGGGCCACAGTGGCTGTGCCAGCACCTCTCTTGGAGCAGGATGCCTCTCGGAACTCATCGACCCACAGGTCTGAGAGCTCAGAGACCGTCATTGAAAACTGACAATGGGGCCTGGGTTGGTACCCCCTGCCCAAGGCTCAACCCTTTGCCCATGGAGAAATGCAAAAGGCATTCAACGGTATTTCACTGAACTCAGGGGGAATTTTTAAGAGGTACCTTTGTACACACACACACACACACACACACACACACACACAGGTGCAAACATCCACGTCTGCGTGTGTGTGAATCCATTTCAGTGCCCTACAGCAAGTGTAGCATCAACGCTGTCATCTTAGAGTCATAATTAAGCTACTCTTTTGCTTGTAGTAAATCCTATTGAGTCATTCTGTGAGTGTTAAATTACTCAGTGATTAAGTGCTGCCAAATCCTTTAGGTGTAAACCACTGAGCAATTCCAAGGCTAAGTTTGGCAAGGGGGCTCACTCTGAACCTCCAGACTCAAAGGGAGCGCATTCTCCATCCTTACCCTTTTGCATCCCCTGTCTCTGTGTACATTGTTCCAGTTTGACTCCAATAAAACTCTCCTTTGTGTTTCTATCTGCGTAGTAACAGAGTGAACGTGGCCACAGAACTTTTTTTGTATCAAAATTGCTTTTGCTGGTACCTTTGCCAGTGATTCTTTAAGTGACCTTAATCACCCCTTCACAATACAGGTTTCACTGCACCCAAGAACTGTGCAAATGCCAAGTACTAAGGCTCCCTTTTCTGGAAGGGTGGTGTCCATGTTGTGTACTGGGAAGTAGTTTGGGGGTTGTTTTTTCTGCCCCCTCACGTGGAAGAATAACCAACCCTCTACACGAGTCTGCTGCAAAGCTGCTGCTGGCTGTTTTCACTGCAGCCCAAAGCACCCTGAAAATAAATGTTTTGGAAATACCCCCCAAATACTAGCCTGACAAAGCTTACTCTGAGAAGGAAACACACTTCCCCGCAAATAGGAATTGGCAGACTACTCAAATAAATACCTTCCAAGTAGTCATTTTGTATTATTTTTAAACCTAAAAACCACTCAAAACCTCCACCCCCAAACAACTGAAGATTTGTAAGAGTTGATGTGATGCCCAAGGATACCTTTAAACCCAAGTCAGCACACATTCAGTCTCTAAGTATGGATAGTACTGGTCTGCATCCCCTTCAAAGCAAGCAGAGTGGAGTCTGGAAGTCATGCAATCCAAGTATCCTCTGGAGACCAGCCACACAAATACAAAATAACACCACACCCGAGAAGAGCCTCTTTTAAATGCATCTTGGTCTGTGCAATCTTGAATTCACCTACCTGTGAAGAGTTTAGGACTACGTACTTCATCACTGGCCAAAGCATCTGGTTTCAAAACATGCTTATGTAAATCACTCAGGATGTCTACATGACTTGATTTTGTGTTGGAATATACAGCTGGAATTAAAAACAGCTGCAGAAATTTCTGGAACAGAACTGTCTGCATGATACATCAAAACCAAAGAAAATCAACTGAACAACAGTCTTGAAAATGCTTTATTGAACCGTCTGTCTTATTGTAATGTGCAGAAGATGTGTTTGAAAAACTACAGCTTGAAAAATTTTTGAAAATCCTCAACAATCAATCAATAAAAAAAGTCCCTACTGGGGGTAACTCTCAGGATAACCAGAGGCCGCATGTAAAGTTTCCCTTGAAACATTTTCTGTTGCAGAGACTAAAAAAAAAAAAAACCACAAAAAACCCCAACAAAGCTAGTGCTGCTCTACATGGAAACAATCAAGATTTGATGATTTAAAAAAAAAAAAAAGGAGGGAACTTAAAGTTCAGTCTATGGGGTTGTTTCTTTTGCTGCTGTTATTTTGGATTAGCATACACGTCACAGTTTTGCTGAGAACACCACATGGTGTCCAAGTCTGTACAATGCTGCTGAGAAGGGAGGATACAGAGAAAGAGAGAGGGGGTGAGGTGAGAGATCTGGAAAGACACCATTATGATATAAGCCTAGTTTAAATTTTCATCAGAAGCTGTGTGCACTTTTGTTTTTATAATCTAACTTTACATTCAAAAAACCCCACACAACCAAAAAAAAAAAAAAAAAAGAAAGAAAGAAAGAAAAAACCAAAACCAAACATACCCCTGTCCTTGCCTTGGGGCTATTATATAAATTTCTATGCACAAGAACACCATACTCTTTTTTTTTTTTTTTTCAAACCAGTAGGGTTAACAGTATAGGCATGTAGGTGGCATGATTCAACTAAAAGGCTTTGTCAACTTTTTCATACCAGAGAAAATAACCAAAAGAAATAATAAATAAAAGTGCTAAAGTTAGCATTAGGAATTCCATTGTAATATACTGACAGTCTGGGAATCCAAATCCTCTAGCTTTCCTGATACCGTCAAGTCTCTGCAAACTATGAAGCAAATACATAAATAACTCAATATGATTGAGGCTGTGAAAGGCTTTTTAAAACTAAGACAATATGATCCAGGTTAACTTTTTTTTTTCTTTTTTTAAGAAACACAGTGAATATATGAATTGTCTACACCTGAATAAAACATATTTAACAATTAAAAAATTTTAACAACCACAACAAAGAAAAGCTTTAAACAAAAGTGAACGTCATTTGATTTCAGGGCACACAAAAGCCCCTTGCAGTAGCTTCCAGCAGTGGCCTTACTGTTGTGTCTCCTATAGATGCATAAAATGAAGATTAACTCCACACATTGAGGTGACGGCTGACAGGGCAACATAATGGTCACATACAGCAAAATGCCACACCCTGGTCACGACAATGTATCCCACTGCAGAGTTTCCATCCTGTGCAGGAACAGCACATGAAGATGTCATTCTGTCACATATTATTCAAAAGCTACTTTGTGGCCACAAAACTGCTACTCGGCACTAACCTTCTCCTCAGGTAACCTTTGAATAATGGGAAAGCTTTGTGTTTTTTTTATAGTTTTACTCCTTGTATTTAAATTTTTAAATGACAAGGTCACTAAAACTCATGCACGCTGCAAAAAACGTCATGCAGTAGTTAAGGTAAACCATCCAAGCAGTTTTTATTCATTAATATTCATAAATACACACAGCAGCTTCATTAGAGATTTTTCATTTTTTTTTCCTCTTCAGTTTGAATGTGGAGTATTAGGAGAGCCTTTTGCATGTCAAGGTACAGGACACAGAGCTTTCTGCTCTGCACTGCAACCTACATTTACCTGCTAGAAGTAAAAATTAGTTAAGTGGAAATGATTATCATATATATCTTTTCTCTCTTTCTTTTGAATGTACACAATGTAACAAGAGTGACAGACCTGAAATTACAATCACCAAAACAAACCCAAGATAGTTGTTGTCCACTTTCATTGGCAAATACAGCACAGAGGACATTGTCTGCAAAGTGGGATGTCATCAAAGAGGAGGTGGAGGAGGCTCGTTTCCTTTATTACTCTCTTTTAAATTTAGGTTTTCTAAAGCAACATCTAGAGGCATAATATCTACACAGCCCATAGCACCAAAATCTGCAATCTCCCCCCGCTCATCCTCATCTGAGGAGGAACTTTCTTCCTGCATCAAAGTGGACAGTAGAAGCTCCTGAACAAACAGGCTGCAGTCTGCCCGTTCACTTTCCATTGACTGACGCTCTGCTTCCGACATCTTCGGGTCATTCAACCTGTGCAGCAGCAAGGGGAAGAGAAGACAGGCAGTTGCTAAAAGCCCATTTCACCAAAGACACCACCAACAGGCACAGAGATGTGCTCAAAAGCCGCTCCCTCAGGACAGTCCTGCCTGCCCTTCCACACGTGCAGCACCGGCAACCTCTGGCCCCGCAGTGCGACAGGTACGGATTTAACAACTCACCCCTTCCCTGCTCCTGCAACAGCATTCAAAGTGCAGACTGAAGCTAGAGGAGAATCAAAAACTACTTATGAGGTTTCCTGCTATTCAGGTGTCTTTTAGGGAGAGCTTTCTCAGTTTCTCAGTTGAGTGCCTCCTTTGTTTCTACATCAACTTTTAAGCTCACATTTGCCATAAAATACGTTACATGTAAAGCCTCTGGATTGCTGAAGCACCATACAACGTTCATTCCACCACTTCTCCTAGGGTACAGGGCATGTCCTGATAGGGGCAAGGAAACTGCTCACTCCAGCTCTGAAAGTCACAATATCCATGACACTTGCAGGTGCCTTGATTAAGGTTCTCAAATGAGTTTCTGATTGAAAGATGTCACATGGTACTATTTTGGACTCAGATAAAAATCCCTGTGACTCAAATCCAGGCTGCTTGGCACAGGAGCTGTTAAAATTCCCACACTCCTTCACAATACCAAACAAACAAAAATATGCTTGCAGAGGGCATGGCAAGGGAAATGTGGAAAACACCTTTATTTCAGGTCAATAGTCAATATTTTGAAAGAACTGGAATGCCATAGGAGGTGAATCCTCTTTAAAATAACCCTGGGATTTAAGTATAATTTCTAGACCAGGTAAGTATGCTGTTAACTAACACCACCCTAGTCATGTGCCTAACTCCAAACACCTAAGTTTCACTGAGCTCTGTATCTCCACCAGAACTAAGGTAAACAGAAATTGTAAGAGGTAAACACAGGTAAACACACTGAACAAGTTACCTTGTAAGAAGGAACTGGGAATTCTGGATAGTCTGCTGACTGTTTTCTGTGTTAGATGTGTTGGTTGTTGTTGTGGATTGTGTCATAGTGGTGTTGACATTGATCGTGTTGGTGCGTCTGGTTGCATTGCGTGCAGTCTCCAGTTGTTGCCTTGCTGCCTGTGCATGTTGTCGTTCCAACTGCAGTTGCATCTGCAGCTGCTGTAACTGAGAAGCAGAAGGGCCAGAGGAGTTGAGCTGTCCTCCTGCAGAACGCCTCACACCTGATAGCTGAGATAAAAGCTCTGCCAGAGAAGAGAAAGCTACTATGATGAAAGATCTTAAATGAGCATCACACAACAGAATGAATACACCCTGAATTTCAGTGCATCGGTTCCTTCTTTTTTCAATCACCAACATCAAAGAACAAACAATGCTCAGAGAGCCCACGAAACTCTTTAAAAAAAAAAAAAAAACCAAAAAAAACCAACACTTTTTTTTTTTAAAGTCTGAGCATTTAATGGCTCCGAAGGTGAGGAAGATTAAGAGCCAATCCATAGATATTGTCTGGCAAATTATGTCCTCTGCAGCAATTCTCTGAGACTTCAAGTCAAAATACCAAATGACCCAGAAACTTGTTCATTTTCACTTTGGTTGATTTTTTTTTTCCTTTCAACAATTGTTCCCTGAAAGCACAAGCTTCATCTTCCTGATTGCCCCAGAGGAAAGCTGTGCTGCAGCCAAGAGAAAAACTGTACCATTGTTTCAAACTTTTAATAAAAAACATTTAGCTAAGAAAACATATTGAATCATTGCTTCACATCAAAAGCATTTTGTAGGAATTTTTATTTCTGCTGGAATCACAGAGAAGGCCTAGCAATTAAAAAAACCCTCTGTTCTTAAGTCTTCCAAATCAGAAGGATGGAATGCTTATTGCAAGTTTCATCCACAAGGAATTTTTTGAAATAAGTATTAGCAGCAAATTACTGCTCAGTGTATTACTGCAGAATCTCTTCTACACCCTGTGTAGAAGGTACTTCTTATGTCAGCCAATTGCTGCAGTTGATGCAAGAGCAGAGGAAGCAGAAGACAATCCTGCTCCTGCCCCTCTCTTCCACATCACAAAATTACTACGGAGGTCATGACAATTTTTCTCCCATTGCATTAACAAAATGTAACCATTCTAAAGTAAGCCTTCTTTGAGGGAATAAAGCAAAATACAAACTCAGAGTGGTCAAGTAATTTTCACCAGCAGTGACAGCAACAGCAAGATTTTATAACTTTTAATTACTACAGAATGCCACGGGGAGGGAAAAAAATTGTAAAAAAAAAAAAAAGTCACTGATGCTACAAACTTCATTTAAACAGAAAAATTACTGTGGTCATTCCTATTTATTATGCCAGCAGAAAGGAAGCCACGTTAAAACTTCCAGACATGATTTAGATATATTTATTCTCACTATAAGTTTAAGCTTAGATGATAGCAAAACAGTATTTTGGAAGCAGGTGTGAACTCGAGACAGTCCTGGAACAAGAAAGACACCCAGCTCAGTGCACTCTAAATGCAGAATCACAGCTTCCACCAAAAGAGAAAAGATGCAGAATAAGCCCATTTTACTCCACATGTAATGCTGCTAAGTGGGAAGGTCTTGTGAGGCTGAAAACAAACTTCAGCAGTCACTCCACATTTAACTGTGCTGAACTAGCTGCCCTTAGAAGAGAAAGATGATGCCTTGCACTGGAAGCTTCATGAACATATTCCCTCCTTGAACAAACCTGAGTCTTTTTCAGACCTCCTGTGACCTTGCTTAACTTATTTTCTTCTCTTGAAGGGCTAATTTAATTTATTCACAGATAATTTAATGAGTTTGACCAGGTCAGTAGAGCACCAGAGCCACTGAGTCTTACACTGGCATGGTCAAAGACCAGCATATGAAAATGTTTAGATTTCCCCTCAGGCAAAGCTATATGTGTTTTCAGAATTGTCTTTATTTTCTATTTTTAATTTCTTGTAAAAACCCCAGTTTTTTCAAATCAAAGCTAAACACAGGCCAAACAAGGTATTCCTGGGAATCTTGGTGTTGAAAATAAGACACTCTTCCCCTCATCACCATTTTTCTTACCTTGACCAAAACAGACCTCAAATACTTGCAACAGTAAGTTTATAAACGAATTTAGATGTACATCTTAAAATGAAGTCTGTAATATTAAATATGAAATAAAAGCCTGGCACTTGAACAGCAGCCTGGAGGCAAACTGAACCAATTTTAAACGTCCATTAGTATCAAACTGAGCTAATTCCATCCTCTTTCAGACATGCTCTCCTCCATATAAACACCTTTTTCACGTGGCAAATTAAAATGACACATGCTAAATTAGGTGATGGAAGCTGGACACAAGCACCTACACAAATACTCAGTGCCAACACACAGGTTTGGGAATAAGCCTTACACTGCCTGGAATTCAAAGCACAAGCTACAAGCACTCTGCTCACTGGGGGATCCATCTACACAAGCAGCTTCGCAGCAACAGAAAGCAGGAAACCTTGAGTTTTACGTGAGAGGAGGACATCAGGGTAAAATCTGTGGTTGTGGCTCTTACCAGCTATAGGATCCATGGCTTCTCTATTGCTTGGAGAATAGGAACTCTGAGAAGATGAAAGCCCACCAGGGGAACTGGTAGTAAAGTGCATGTTTGATCTACGTGCACGGGGGCCTCCCAAACCCCGGCCTGGGTGGAACATCCTACGTACATGCCGAACGCCACTGGATTCATCGTAGCCAAGGTGTTAAGAAAACAGAACTGTTTGGCATTGAGTGTTAAATGACCAGGACATCTGATGGGTGAAATGCTCAGATGCACACTGCTCTCCACTCATAAAGTAATGATTCAACTTCTGATGCACACACTGAAGCTATGGTGCAAGTCAGACTTACTGATCTGGTAATTTTTTTGTTGTTGTTGTTGTTTTTTGAGGGGATCAAAATTTTCTAATCAGTGATATGAAAACAAACAAACAAAAAAAATACGTTCAGCCAAGCTTACTACTGAGACATAGGGATTTGGTTCTCCCTCCCCAGTTCTTATGTTAAGTGTTAAAAATATTTAAAAAGTTTATTGCCACTCCTATCGGAATTACGTAATAATTACTGTATTCCTTTCCACTTCTGTAATTCATGCTTTTATCCAAGAAATTTCACCACTTGAGTCCTTAGGAAAACTGTAGGTTTCTGGAGTATTCAGCACATCCATCACACCCCTTTGTTTTACCCTTTCTTCTTTTAGCAGAAGAAATACCACTAATTCCAGTTATGACAATGATGCTTCTCATTTTCCCATTTCCCTCCACTTCTCCCTATCAGATGCTTATATTTCCTGTCAAACCTTTTACAGGTTCTCTCATATAAATTTTGATGCAATCAACAGATTATTTAAAGATTATTTTTGTCATAAAGTTGACAACATGCATTTCTCCAAGGCAGTTCAGATAAGGCTTCCTTTTAAAAATCACTAGTATAATTCACTGGTGAAAAATAAAATAACATGGACTTTAATACTTTAACTGTTACTAGACTTTTAGCTTAGGTCCTCCATCTCCCATGCTTTTTATTTTTGTAATAGGATGCTCACCACTTGTATGGTATCTACTACAATAAGGGCAGTGTACCTTGTACTTCTGATAAATCACAGTTATGATGCAGAACCTCCCAACATCACAGAGGTCAAGAACTTAAGACTGAAAGAAATTACTACACTCCTCATGGAAAGAGAGAGCTTCTGGCTATTGCAAAAAGACACAAATATATCACACAACACCTACAGGATGGACAAGGGATCAGACCCAGCCAGCATGGATTTAGAAGGGGCAGATCCTGTCTGACCAACCTGATCTCCTTTTATGACCAGGTGACCCGCCTGGTGGATGAGGGGAAGGCTGTGGATGTGTCTACCTGGACTTCAGCAAAGCCTTTGACACTGTCTCCCTCAGCACACTCCTGGAAAAGCTGCAGCCACAGCTTGGACAGGGGCACTCTGTGCTGGGTTAGGAACTGGCTGGAGGGCCGGGCCCAGAGAGTGGTGGGGAACAGGGCTGCATCCAGTTGGGATCCAGTCACTTGTGGTGTCCCCCAGGGATCAGTGTTGGGCCCAGTTCTGTTTAATATCTTTATTGATGATCTGGATGAGGGGATTGAGTCTACTATCAGCAAATTTGCAGATGACACCAAGCTGGGGGGAGTGTCAATCTGCTGGAAGGTAGGAGGGCTCTGCAGAGGGACCTGGACAGGCTGGAGAGTTGGGCTGATTCCAACGGGATGAGGTTCAACAAGGCACAGTGCTGGGTCCTGCCCTTTGGCCACAACAACCCCTGCAGCACTACAGGCTGGGGACAGAGTGGCTGGAGAGCAGCCAGGCAGGAAGGGACCTGGGAGTTTGGATTGACAGGAAGCTGAACATGAGCCAGAGTGTGCCCAGGTGGCCAAGAAGGCCAATGGATCCTGGCCTGGATCAGGAACAGTGTGGCCAACAAGTCCTATGAGGAGACGCTGAGGAAGCTGGGGGTGTTGAGCCTGGAGAAGAGAAGGCTCAGGGGAGACCTCATCACTCTCTACAGTTCCCTGAAAGGAAGGTGTAGCCAGGTGGGGGTTGGTCTCTTCTCCCAGGTAACCAGCAGTTGAATCCTTCTATATTTGAAAGCATTATTTTTTATAGCTCAAACATTCCCTAATTAAAAGTCATCTGGTGGCATCTCTGATTCTAGGGGGGAGAAGATGCTGCAGAAGCCTGAATTCTAATCAAATAACTTGTGCGTTTCAGCAGGAAATTAATTTCACTCTGTAGCTTGAAAAATTTAAACTTCCTGGCCTACAGAGCTGTCAAGCCAATGTTGGAAGCCCACAGTCTAACCTTTGGTATAGTGCTACATAGTTATTAGGGATGTAAATCTTGTTAGAAAAAGCCTCATCAGGCACTTAGTTGTAATAGGTGACTCCCTTCTAAAGGGAACAGAGGGAATGTAGACCAGACCAAACTCACAGGGAAGTCTGCTGTCTCCCAGGGGCTCTGGTAAGGGACATTACTGGAAAACTCTCCAGTCTAATAAGGCCCTCTGATTACTGCCCATTATTGGTTGTTCAAACTGGCACTAACAAAACAACAAAGAGAAACCTGAGGGCCCGGGACAGGTAGTGATTTCCTCGATCCCTGCGGTAACAAGGAATAACACTGATAGGAATAGGTCAACGAGTGGCTCTGAGGTTGGTGTAATCGGAAAAATGTTGGGTTTGTTGACCACTGGATGATCTACTCAACACCTGGTCTACTGACACCTGATGGGATGCACCTTCCTCAGAAAGAAAAAAAGAGTTCTAGTGCAGGAGCTGGTGGGGCTTGCTGGCAGACCTTTAAACTGGCTTGGAAGGGGGAAGGGGAAAATACCAGGCTCGCCAGTGATGAGTGATGGGATGGTGTGCCAAAACTTGAGGACAGCAGCACTAATGGGATCCCTCCATCTGCCTCATGAGGTGTTGACTACAACATACCACACCTGAAATGTTCCTACACCAATGCACACAGCATGAGGAACAAACAAGAGGAGGTCGAAGCTTTGGCCCAGTCCCAGAGATTTGGCATCACTGGCATAGGTGAAACCTGGTGGGATGAGACCTGTGACTGGAGTGCCCTGTTGGATGGTTCCAGGCTCTTCAGCAGGGACAGGCAGGGCAGGAGAGGTGGAGGGATGGCACTGTGTGTAATAGAAGAGTTAGGAGGTATGGAGCTCAAAGCTGGCAGTGGCACAGTTGGGAGCCTCTGGGTAAGAATCAAGGGGCAAACAAATAATGCAAATGTCATTGTGGGAGTCTGCCACAGACCTCCCAGCCAGGATGATGCCTCAAAGAATTATTCTTTGAGGAACTAAGGGACACTTCCAAGTCAACTGCCCTTGTCCTTATGGGGACTTCAGCTTGCCAGAAATTAACTGGGAGCATCACACAGCTGGACAAACCATGCCAGAAGATTCCTAGAAAACTTGGATGACAACTTTATGGAACAGGTCCTAAGGGAGCCAACTTGTAAAGATGCCCTCCTTGATCTGTTGCTTGTCCACAGAGTGGATTTCGTGACTAATATTCTTAGACTATTCTTTTTCCCTTTTTAAAAATCTTTAAACAAAAAGCTACTATCAAAGTTACAATGCAGCCTTTTTGTCTGTTTGTTTAAATGAGACACAAAGGAATAGTTCAGAGATTACTTACTGCAGGGATGCTACACAGCCTGCATGTCATTAAGTAAAAGCCCAAAATATATTTCATCAGTTAATTCTACGGAGGAAGACAATATTTTTAAAAAGAAAAATATTCCTAGAACAAGGATAAAAAAATCCCTAACAGTTCCACCTCTTCAGCCATCAAGCACAGATAAATCTGCATAACTAGCTGCTAAGGTAACTGAAAGACAGCATACTATTTCCCAAATATTTACAAATTATCAGTAACACTACGAAATCACATTATTAGATGATTCTGTTAAAATCAGCTAAGCAAATTTAAAATCTTCTGTCAAAACCAGCTAAGCTTGAATCATCTTGATGCCATAAATACACACAAGCACACTACTGAATCTTGATACACAAAATAGCATCAAGAGTAATGATCAGGCACGATAAACCACAGTGCAAGTAGGAAAACCTCTCTGTGTTGAAGTTCTTTCTGCTGTTAGAGCAAAAAGCATTTTCAAGTATACCTACAGTCTGTGCACAGTCTGGCATTTATACTTTTTTAGACTAGCAAATGAACCTGTTTATTTTTGACATACAATATGTTTACCAACCTAAATTTCACGAAAACCAAAATATGCCCCCTTGACTACAAAAATCAAACCAAGACATCGTGGCTGCTAGGTGAAACAGTCTAGCTTCTTTGCCTCAACTTGGAAAGGATATTAAATCTCTAGGAGCTCTGTGTTCCAGTGTAAGATGAGCTGCAAAGTCATCTGTTACGTGATTTGGATCCCCTCCAGGTAATGCTGCGCATATTGGACAAATCTGAAATGACAAAGCAAGAAAAAAACTCCGACTTTATAAAGTTTACAAAATAGAACTTACATCATTGAGTCAAACATCTTATGCTTTTAAAATCACATTCTAGGTATTCACAAACCCCTGGATGTCAACATATTCAAACAAACCCAGAAAATGTACTGAACTGCAGATATTAATTTAGTAATCTTTTACTTCATGATTTTCAGAATACTATAAAAACCAGAGTTATGATTTGCAAATTCTATTTTCAGTGTCTTGAAAATTAGTATTTGTATGCCAATTCTGCCACAGACTGAAGTCTAGTTACACAGGAGTGCTATTTGCCTGCTTGACACTCATCTCAGCAGAGGCATCAATGAAACTGCCCATAAGTATTGGCTAAGTATCAAACCCATCCCACCCAGCAGTGGTTGGATGGTTTTGTTTTGTTTTTAAACCAAAGCACACATTAACTAGGCAGACATACACTACTACTACAATTGCCATAATTATGACTTCTTTTTGAATGACTCCACAAACAGCTTGAAAAGCATCTTCCATTTTTTTTTACAGTAGCTGGGATGGAACATAAACCTCTTGCTCCCAGTGCTCTTCATGCTTATACCCAAGCTGTTGACAGCAGATCTCAAAGACCAAGGGCATTAAGGACACCTACAGAATAGTGCACATGTCTGTCTTACTCTCATGGAGGTGAGAACGAGGTCTTGAAGAAAGTTTACTGTAAAATCTCAGCTGCTTTCAACAGCAACTGCTGCATCTAATGCCACTTTAATTTTAGGAGCCAGTTCTGAGCAGAAAACCAGGCATTTTTAAAAGTTTTTTGCTACAGTCTCTCCCCCCTTATTTTCCATGTTTAGCATTTGTCTTCGTAGATTTTTCACCACTACAGAAGCAAACAAGTGGACACACTACAGGGCACAACTTATCACAGCATAATATAATAAATCCTCAACTAAGCCAACATACCATACAGCTACTCTGTAGGGATATAGGAATGGATGTGTACTGGACAGACGGTTCTGAAGTCCATAAACTTCATTACAGCTGCCTAATCTTCAAGAACGTGTTTCATACCAAGAGAATGCAGCACCTTCAAAGCAATCTTTTTTCATTTAAGCTACTCTGAGGAAGCAGAAACCCAACTCATGAAAAACAACACACTCCTGAAAGTAGCAAAGCAAAAGAAAGTTCTTTGCTAGTAGGACAAAGGCGTTATAAATTGCACATATTTGCCCAAAGAGACTCAGTCCTCAGAAAAACACCAGCTAAGAAAAAGTTACAAGAGAAGGAAGGAATCAAAGTATACCAACCCTAATTCTTAACATCAACTCAACTTTCAAGAACTCTGACCAAGAGAATTTACTAAAGAATTGTTACACACAAACACCAATTTAGTTAAGCTCTGACAAGAGTCACAACAAAGACTGCTGCATCACTGATTAAGTGTGACACAACTAAGAATCACTGTTAACTAGAACATGCATGAACAAATCCTGCAGTCAGAAGTTTCTCTTGAATTTATTAGCCTTTGTATTAAGAAATCACCATGCTTCCCTGAATGATGACTCCAAAGTCCTAAGTCAATTATACTCACAGAATACCTGCCAGTACTTGCCTATTCATGTGCAAAGCAACCACTTTAAGTGACAGCATTTCTGTAACCTCAACAAGAGTTAACTGTGATCCTCAAGAATGAATCAGAGATCATTCAAACTGTCTCAGATCGTCCATTTCATTGCAAGAAAAGCTCTTCTCAATTTTATCAACAAAGTATCAACAGCCTAGTACTCGAAGTTCATGTACAAGTAGCCTAGTCACTGCCTTGCTAAAGGTGAGAAAGCTGATGCAGTGCAATGTAATAGTAGAAAATTTGCACCTCTGTTCTGAAACGAGACTCGGAGACCACATTTGATGAAGTCTCCTAAAATTTTTGTATTTACAATGCCAGCAGACTTACACTGCATCTGATTTGGAACAGTCCAACTAAGTTGAAATCCAACACCAACAAAAAGACAAGGGTGACACTACAGTGGTTGTTTACTATAAGCCGCTTAACCAGGAAGAACAATCCATCAAGCAGGTCCTCTAGAGACATATAGCAGCAGCCTCACACTTGCAGAACCTGGTCCTCACGGGGGTCTTCAGCCACCCCAGTATCTGTATTGGAAGGACAACACAGCATGACTGTAACCCAGGAGGTTTCTGGATTGCTCTCATGGTAACTTCCAAGTGACAGAGGAGCCAACGACCAGAGGTGCTATGCTGGACTTCATACTCACCAACAAGAAGGGCTAATTCAGGATGTGAAGGTCATAGGCAGCCTTGGCTGCAGCAACCTTGGTGCAGTTTGAAATTCTGAGGGCAGGTAGGAAGATGAAAAAAAAAAATCTCACAACCCTGGACCTCAGCAAAGGCCTCTTAAAAATATTTGTTTGGAGGAGTCCCATGAGATAAGACTGGAGAGTAGAGGGGCCTGAAGAAAGCTTGTTAATATTCTAGGATCATTCCTTCCATGCTCAAGAGTTCCCATCCCAATGAATATGAAGTCAGGCAAAAATGCCAGAAAGCCTACAAGACACTCCGGGCCAAACTCAAACACAAAAAGAGAATATATGGAGGTTATTCTCCTGGGATGACCTTGGAGGAATACATAAACATTATCTAAGCATCACAGGGCAATGTAAGAAAAGCTAAAGCCCAAATCAAATCGAATCTGGTAAGCAATGTCTACTAAGTCTTCTAGAAGTGCATAGGAGGGACCTCAAAAAGATGAAGAAATGGGCCAATGGGAACCTCACGAAGGGGGAAGTCCTGCAGTTGGGGAAGAACAACCCCAGGAACCAGCACACACTGGAGGCCAGTCATCTGGAACACAGCTCTGCAGCAAAGGACATGGGGGTCCTGGTGGACCATGAGCCAGCAGTGTACTCTTGTGGTAAAGAAAGCTAGTGGTGTCCTGGGCTGCATCAGAAAGAGTGTTGCCAGCAGGTTGAGTGTGGTGATCTTTTGCCTTCATCCAGTACAGGTGAGGCTACACCTGGGTACTGTGCCCAGCTTTCAGCTCCACACACATGAGAGACAAATGCACACACTGAAGAGAGTTCAGCAAAAGGCTACAAGGATGATTTCAGGAATGGAGCATCTCTCCTGTGAGGAAAGGCTGAGAAAGATGGGACTGTTCGGCCTGGAGAAGGGACTGTTCAGCCTGGAGAAGATCTCTCTCAAGGGGAGATCTTACAAATGCACACAAATACCTGAAGGGAGCTTGAAAGGAAGATGAAGCCAGGCAGCAACAGAACCAGAGACACTGGGCACAAATTCAAACACAGGAGGTTTCCTCATGAACATCAGGAAACACTTTTTCATTGTGAGGGTCACTGAGCATTGGCCCATGTTGCCTAGAGAGGCTGGGCAGTCACTGTCCTCAGTGTATTAAAAACTGTCTGAACACAGTCCTGGACAACCACCTGTAGGTGGCCCTGCTCAAGTGACCTCAGTGACTTCCAGAGGTCCCTTTCAACATCAGTCAGTCTGTGATTCCTACCCACAAATACCTAACATTCCTGTACATACCTGAGAAAAATCAGCAGAAAGTAAACGTCTTACCTGCACCACCTCTGAATATAAAAATGGCAAACTTTAATTGAGCAAAAATTGCTTGTCTTACTCTTTGAAACACTGTGTATGGGGCTGGGGCTATAAGTGACCATCCCTGTAAACTTCCCTAAAGGTCTAAAAATATCTAAAATAAAACACATCTTTGGATAGACAGAGATACTACAACCACTACAAGCTTGCTATCCAAACACAAACAATAGTTTGAAAACCTACAACCACGAACATTTAGAATCCATAACATTTTTCTCTCTAGTAGTCTTGTAGCCTTTCACTGTCTCAGTAAGGCTACAGCACCCAAGTAGTTTGATGTCCATGCACACAAAACATTTATCATAAAAGCTAGATTCAAAAGTCAGCACAAACAGAGACAATTGTATTCGAGGATTAAAACATTGTCCTTTATCGGTGTTTGGAACAAAGATATAGCAGTGTTGCAGACTGATGCACAAAAAGTGGGGTTTTTTTTAAACTAATACAACTCTTTCAGGATTCACTGGACTAGCAGGTGTCTAAAATCACAAATTTAGGCTTTAGTTATTAGTTCAGAACTAGTACTGAGTTCTAGAAGTCACAGCTGCAAACAAGGCCGTGTCAAATTTAAAAACCTGAGATCCGTGAACATTTCTGTGTCAGGAACATATCACTGACACCAAGTGGTGCAAATCCGAATTGCAATACTAAGCCACTAAACCAAATAAAGTCATCCAAACGTGGAACTTTGAATGCTTGATGCTATGTTTGAAGGTTGTAAAGTTTAACAAAAACTCAAGGAGATTACAAAAATCGTAGTGTGTCGCTGAGTTAAATAATGATTTAACTCAGTCCAGCTGATTGTGCAGTAAACTGTTCAACCTCCTATGTTTTCAAGAAAGGTCAGGACAACTTTGAGTCTCAAAAAAGGTGAACAAACAGCCTTTCATATCACTCCTTCACCCAAGTTCCATAATAGGCTTGGAGAGAAATAATTCATTTTCTTCCACAGAATTTCTTGAAAGTTAAGAAAAGTACAAGATTAGAATAGGGAACTACTTATAATTAATTTCTTCATAATGCATTAGCAATGAGTAATACACTTCAAGCATCACTTTTTTCTAGGAATCTCTGGCAAAACAGTTCACCAGAGAATAACACCCTGCATGTCATTCTGCTAAAACACCTTCTCCTTCTCCCAAGGTCAATCAAGATAGCAGGAGCTAACATCTCTGACTGAAGTATTTCTGTTGAGACTTGTTTAGGATGTGCATTTTTAACACATCAAGTGTCCTAATGGTTAGGGAGGGGGGAAAACCTCCCACTTTGGCAATAATAGTTTTAAAAGAACGGTAAAATCCCACTTCATAAAAATACCAGGTTCATTAAAAGAGTTACTTGAAAAACACACCAAACTGTTTGCACGTCTTCCTCTCTCTTACAGTTACAAAAGACTGGCATAGCTATAAGCTTCCAGGACAATTACATACTGGTTTTGAAAAGGGAGACACAACTAGACAGAATAACAATGAGAACTTTTAAAAACTGTGTCTTACAGAATAATGATCTCCTATATATGACAGCCATTCTATCAGGACAACAAAACAAAAATCATAAAAGAAGTAAGCAAGCTCACTATATTATGATACCCATAAATCATAGAATTTTGATGTCACTGTCAAGTTAGCTACATCTTCTGACAAAACATTTAAATGAATACATGCCTCAAGACAGAAACAGAACAGAAGGATAACAGTTTTTCGGAAAAGACACTATTTCAAATATATTTCCACCACGAAAGCAATTCTGAAGCTTCTCACCACTTCTGTTGATGTTTCTGCATGCTCAGAAGTAACATGTTCTTGAAGAGATGTTTCCGTATAACCCATTTTCCCACAATAAGGACAAGTAAAAGACTGTGGCTGCTCTACTGAGAAAGCTTCTCCACCATAGTACAAATCTGAAACAGAAAGCATTTAAATAGGGGTTACTTCAACGCTGTATTGTCATTTATTTTGTTTGCATCAACCTTTCTTTATAAATGTACTTCATTGTAATCACTGCCAAGTTAATCTGTCATGTCATTGAAATGGCTATATTCAAGAAATGTTCAGGTACTGATGACAAATATCAGAGACTACACTTCATTTTCATTAGTACACATAACATAGTTTTCTAATATTCATCAGGAACAAGGACTTCTATCATGATGCTGCCAATATTGCCAAACTTTCACTTTTCCACCACTACTCTTATCCCATGTACTGGCTCAACCACAGTATTTTTGAATCATGAGATTTCAAAAGCTGAACTCTTGGCAATAGCTCAAATTTAGATTACAATTTAAAAGTCCTCAGTGATACCATATGTCAATATTTATGCCACAGCTGAACCACTCCTTCGCAGTTAAGTACTTCTGGAAATGTCTGAAATATATAACATAAAAGTTTGATAGTGAAAAAGGAATCTGATTATCTGTTACACACTGGTTGAAACTTTTAGGTGTGTTGAATGTGGGCACTTTTGTACTACTGATGAAAAGCAGGCACTTTCAAGTTGCTAATGCAGAAACATAACATGAAAATTTATCAAACCATGCAATAAGAGAATGCTTTCCTCTCCCATTCTCTCAGGTATTAAATGTTCTACAGGAAACACGACTAAGCTTCACATTCGCATAATAAAAACAAAATATGTGTTGTTTTTTTCCCAGCAACTAATGTAAAATCTTTTCACTGACATTTTTTTCTAGGACTCATTGATAAGTAACAGAAAAACACTTTCATAAAATTATGGATCTCCTGCCATAAATTAAAAATTGGACATATTTGAACAGATGCTAGAACTCACATTCTTCACCACCTGTCCTTGCCTAATACCCTGTAAATCCATGGGAAGAACCAGTGAAGCTAGGAAGAAAAAGGTCTACCTTCCCATATTTGCAGGAGAAGTTGCTGGCCAACACTTAAATGTACCATATTCAACTGAGGATGACAAGACTACCAGACTGGAAAAAAAACTTCTTATAAAACTCTTCAATATGCTTGTTTCATTTATAAATTAAATATGAATCAGCTTTGGAGTGTGTTCTGAATGTTCAAAAATAGGAACAACAACAGCATATTCCTCCTTTTTGCACTATCTGTTGCTCTCATCCATTACTCACAGTAAGCATATGTTTATCCTTTGACTTGAGTAGCTTCTCTAAAATTATGATGCACAAATATTACAGGTGTTGACCAGTCCTGCTTCAGTCTCCCATCCTCCTCTTATTTACTCAGTATGCAATAGAGACTGACGCAAAAATTAAGTTGATCCAAGACTGAGGTGTTATGGAGACTGTTTCATATAACATATGAACGTAATTCACAAGACTTCAAGATTCTGGAACTCCTAACCAGCGTGAGCCCAGTACATCTTTGACTAAGTACTCCTCTGGAAGTTTCTCCAGGAATCACACTTCCCTTCTGATGTACCCAAAAACCTGAGCATGGGTAAAAAACATAACCAGTGTGCTGCAGTGTAATCAAACACAAAGAATTTATGTATGTCATGGTTTCAAATGAGGAAAGTATGAACAAGGTTTATGTGGGACAAAGTCCTAAGCAGTCATTAAAATGGTCTCTAAATGGATCAGTCATACAGATTCTGGAACAGATATTCTTTCAGAAAAACGTACCTGTAAACCAAGGGACTCAAATGATTGTTGTTTTTTAAACAGATAACTGCAAAATGCTTTACTGATGATGGATGAAAATCCTCCTTGCAATTATATAATGAAAAATTACAATTAAAGCAGGTAACAACTACACAAGTTGTTACAGTATACAGCAAAATAAAAAAAGCTTTAAAAGCATTTTTCTTTCTACAGTGTCATTGCACAGGGTAAATGCAAACTTCTGTTTTCACTTTTTCCAGTGTCCCAAAGATATAAGAGAGTTGGAACTTAAATAAAGATACTGGGAACAAAGTAAGTAAGATGGCCAAACTTCTAAGCTGAATAGTTTAAAAGAATTCCAAATTTAACTGCATTTAGTCTGTCCCAAACAACACATGCAAACAATGGATTGTTCTCTGAAACTCAATAACTGAACAAGAATTTCTGCAAAAAAATTCTGCATACCTTTGGGAATACAGAACCACCAGTCAGTCACAAACACATCCAAAGTTAACCATAGTTTGTTTAGCTGATCCTCTGATTTCACTTAAGCTTTGCTATGACCCTTGGGATGATGCTTAAATACCTACTTACTGATTGGAAAACTGAAAATCTCCATCACTACAAACACATACACACAAGAATGCCAAGTCAAATTTTCCTCTAAGGACCCTTTCTAGCTGAGCAGTTTAACTTCAGGGAATTTTCTGAGTCCTGGCATTTTATTATACTGGTATGGATAAAACATGACGATTATGACTCAAAGGAGCAAATCATCTTGTTGTTTAAAGACTTTGCACAGAAAAGAAACTTCTGCATTTGCTATCTAAAAACAAACAAAAAAATATCCCTTAAGATCATCAGTGGTCTAAAACCCTCTACCTATAAAACTCTATGAATGAATGAATATAATTGTTTTCAAGTAAGGCAGTACCAACTCCAACCTCCCTGGGGCTGAGCAAAGGGCCCAGGGCCACAACCCATCTGAAGAGAGTTGTAAATGGATGAACAGGCACATGAGCACATAAAAGTATCTTTTCCTTAGATACACTGTTAGCTCAACCCAGATGTCAAGAAGTCCAGCAGCACACACTGTTCTATCACAGAGGGGGGAGGTTTGATGAGTACTGTCAAATTCTGTGCTGGTCCTTGTTTTGAGAATACCAAACAAAACATTTATTCAACAAAAAAAAATAAAGAAGTGAGTTCTTCCCAGTCTCGCGATTGTACCTTTGTGTTCTCCTACTCATACCTCCTTTCCCTTCTTTCTCGTAATGCACATCAAACACACACAGGCACAAGCCAAATAAATATGCCTTCATCTGGAAAAAAATATTAAGAAATGCACCCGTAGAAGTTAAAATAGTCATTGGCAAATCCTAATATTTTTCCTTCGTAAGTTTATACTTCCCTTCTTTTTCCCCTCCCTCAACTTTAATCTCTCTCCAACTTTTACAATCCAAATCTATCCCTTTTCTAATCTGAAATACAGATCACCAGATAAGTTTTCCTTTAAAGTAAAATCTAAATTAGAAAAAAAAAAAAGAGGTTGGTAATTAGCTGATATCATGAATCTTTGTGTCTGTTTTTCATGCTGAAGGCATTAAATGGCTATTTCCCCATCTGTTTTGTTTTTTCGAGTACATAAAAAAATCCTAAAACTTACGAACAATCATGTTCTTGACTACGAAGAGTTCCCTTGCTAATGAAGATCCTAACAATTAGAGGCCATAAGGGAAAAAATGAAAACACCATGCCTCCATGGCTGTAGAAGTGAGGCAACCTACAGCTGTGTTACTGTTTTCATTTACAAATCTATCAGTGTTAGAACGCAATGTGCCTATGACCAAAGAATTATCCCTTCTGGCCACAAAGAAACCTTTCAGACATTAAATTTTGGTTCTTTTCAAAGACAGAAGCAGGAGTCCATGACTCTGCAAACTCCTCTGGAACTCTAAAGCCCTCTGTTCAAAGCGAGGAAGACTTAGAGGTTACTTAGCAAGAAGAAAATCAGACTCAATCACAACTCTCTAGGAGAAGATTTGTTACCTGTATCGCTTATCAGCTAGGGGGAGAATACAAAGGAGTAGAAGGATCAAAATACTTTCTGACAAGGCCCCAACAAATGCTTATGAAGTCAGATTTCAAACAACACGGTGTTTAGGCATTATAGCTTTTTCTGGGAGGGGAAAAAGACAACCAAGAAACAATCCAAATTTAATGTGAAAATTCAACCAAAATTATAAGCAGTTTTGCTTTTTTATCCATCTGTAGCTACAAAAGTTACATGTATATTTAATATTTAACTCTAAGTAGCACGTTCTCAAAATTGGCAGGAGATTAGGAACAAAACAAAAGTACTGAAGGATTCCTTGGATAAAAATCTATCTTTCAAAGAGATGTCTGATTCAGGATTACACTTATAACAGCTTGTCTTTTCTGTTAAGACATAATTCTTTACAAGGGTACATGGCCAAAAGGAATTTCAGTTTCATTTCTCTTTATATGAGTAATGTAATTTCAATGTGATATATATGTATAGATAAAAATATCAGTATTATACAAGTTGCAGTGTATTTATTTGAATTTTTTTTCACCGTTTGAAGAGACCAAATGGTGGCAACACATCACACTTAACAGAACAAAGTATACATATTCCTGTATCACTGATGAAGCAGCCTTACTATTCTAAACAGTATTACCCTCAAAGCTGCTCCAAAGTCCCCTTCCAAACCAACTATGATGCTATGACTTTGCAATATACACATTTAGCAAACAGATTTTATTCTAGCGGGTGAAAAAAAACCCCTAAACTACCTCACCCTGAATTCTGGTGAATCCAGTCACACCCTACACCACACATTATCAAGGTACCCATTATTTAATCAGCTCCCTCTGCCTAAGAATCAGGAACAAAAAGTGGCAGGATCTTCCGTCACAAAGGCACCTGAGTTGACAAGTGAAGGTACTTCTGAACTAAGGTTGGTTTTTGACTTTGATGAAAGCCACACAGTATGATTTTGGCAGAGGATTCTACTAACAATTTGTATTACTTTCTCTGTCAGTACAACCACTTTAAAATGATGCAGTAACGTGCAAGCCACATGCTTAGACCCTAAAACATCCTAAGAGCTTAGAATTCTTTTTTAGAAAAAGAAAACTAGGAAATTTGCTCTGAACTTCTCCATTGTCCTGACAAACTGTCCTACAAAGAGCGCAACAGTACAATGACTGCCTGGTAAGCACATTCCTGTTCTCCACACAGGCCTATTGCAATGCTACTCTCTGACCCCTCTGAAATAAACTAATTGGATTTGTACTTTAAAGGCCACTTGTCATTACATGTGAGACTTCATATTTTATTTTAAGCTCTGTCCCTGTTACAGCAGCATATTACTCTCGTGCTGGTTAAAGCATTTTTGCCAGTAAGTCTTGTGGGGGCTCAGGAACAACAGCACTGGCATTGTTCTGGATCTCATCTTGGTTCAGAATTAATACTGGGTCATACACTGACTCCTGAAAGACAAATACAGCAACCAGATGGAACAAGAGTAAAGAGGTGTAGCCAGAAAACAGTGGGGTTTTTTACTTCTTTTCAGTGTTTTCATATGGACTCCTATATTAGTCCCAGTCTCAGTGGGAAAAAATAAACCAAAATGTGTCAAGCTGACAACAAAAGTTCTGTCAGAGTACCTGAACAAGTCCACGTCCTTGCACTATATTCTGTAATGTTACTACAGTACTAGGAACCCTAAAAACTGATCATAATTTTCACAAAGGTAAACTATATATTAAGTTTTTCTATGCTGAAAGGATCATCCGTGTGGTTAGCTGTCTACCACAAACCTGAATCTGGTCACAGCCTCAGGCAGAGTACTTACATGAACTCCACAGACATCTGCATATAGAGAGTGATGGCCAGAATGGTGGTGGGAATTAATGCTACAGGGTCTTTTTATTCAGTTGCAGGTGGACTTTGGGCAAATGACTCACTGATCCCCAAGCTCACTTTTAAAACCAGAAAAACTATACTGATTTCCTCCCAAGTGCTTGCACCAGTTTTGCAATGGAAGGATCCCCCACTCTGCTTCCTTTTCCCTGATAAAATACTCATCCTGCACTAGCTGTCCAGTTTCCTCTGCACCATCAGCAGAAACTGTAAGTTTACTGCTCTTGAAATAGTTTTCATACCTTTGAAACAAACTTGCCTACAGACAACAGTAATGAAGTTTGTCACTGGTCAGGTAAACCATAATTTGCACACCTACCTACACTTACCAGCCTTCCAGTTTGTTTCTAGTGACATTCCCCTTACTTAGGAAAACTCCCTAGTCACAGTGTCATACATTAGAAAACACTCTGCTTTCATTTGACTTCTCATATCACCAAGAAGTGACTGAAGACTTCATTGCTTCTATGCCTGTGCTGGTTTTGGCTGGGGTAGAGTTAACTTTTTCACGGTGTCCAGTATGGGGTTGTGGTTTGGGTCTGTGCTGAACACAGGGTTGAAATGATAATACAGAGATGTTTTTGTTATTGCTGAGCAGGGCTTACACAGAGCCAAGGCCTTTTCTGCTTTTCATATTGCCATGCTGGGAAGGAAATTGGGGGTGCATGGGAGGAGACAGAGCCAGGACAGGTGACCCCAACTGACCAAAGGGATATTCCAGACCATAGGACATCATGCTCAGCATATAAAGTGGAGGGAAGAAGGAGGAAGGTGGGAGACGATGTTTGGAGTGATGGTGTTTGCCTTCCCCAGTAACCATTACACGTGATGGGGCCCTGCTCTCCTGGAGATGGTTGAACACCTGCCTGTCCACAGGACGCAGTGAATTAATTCTTTGTTTTGCTTTGCCTGTGTGTGTGGCCTCAGCTTTCCCTATTAAACTGTCTTTATCTCAATCCATGAGTTTTCTGGCTTTTACCCTTCTGATTCTCTCCCTGACCCTGCTGGTGGGGGAGTGAGCAAGCAGCTGTGTGGGGCTTGGCTGCTGGCTGGGGTTAAACCACAAAAACATCATTTAGATTTATGTTGCCAATTTACCCTTGATTATTTTCTTTTCAGCCATTAATATCTACTTCTTTGGTGATTTTTAGTATCCACTAACACAATGATCCTAACAATGCTGAGTCATTCTAGACTATTTCTACCATTCATTATTTATTTTCTGACTAAACTTAACATTCCTTAGCCCCTAATTTTTTAGATGTTCCTCAAAATCACATGATTTTCTTGGCTAAACAAGGCCCTTTGAAAAGTTACCAGAGTTTCTTTAAGCATCTGTACAATACTGTTAAGGTATACTCCTTTATGTGTATTCTACAGGGAACTCTAAAACCAAAACATTTTATGAATGATGTCACAGATCTTCCTGAACTATAAGGAATATGTTATTTTTAAATATTTCCCGATTAATTCTCCAGTGTATAAGCTTACAAGTAGTTACTGGGTGCCATCAGCTTTTGCTGTGGCTCACAGTTGTGTGATGTTCTTGCTTTACAGAGTTATTCAAACCAGAATTCTTACAGCAGAGCTGAGTTGCAGTATTTTCTTTCCTAACACTGGTTCTGTGGGAGCAATGCTTGGATACCAAGCCATATGAAATTGCTAGACCTTGTTTTCTTATTCTCATTTGGAATATAAGCAGCATAAACACCAAGAGATGCAGAAGTTGCCCTTGGAATCCTATTACCCATTTCAATACTTCACTGTGAACCTTCTTCCACCTCACCATCCATATTCTTCATGCACACTTAAACAGAAAAAATAACCCCTCTCTGTCCCCACCACATACACACACAAAATGCATTAAGCCAAAAGATATGTTTATCAAATCCTTTCACAAGAGAAGCACCCAAGATGCAAAACAAAATATAATTCCTAGTCATTCTTGGGTTTTGATGACAGCACTTTTAAAGAAAGTATGGTTTAGAACAAAGTTTTCTCATTGCAGTACACTGAAATCTTTGACATTTAATATTAGTTTAAGGCTTCATAGCAAGTATGTTTCAGTCTTTTTACTCCTATGATGAGTATTTAATATTTACAGCAATGCTGTCCTTTTAACCCATGTATAATACAGAAAAATGACTGTTGCTAACAGGCTAAGAAGTTTCAACTGTGCATCTCAAACAGTGACCTCGATCCCCAATACTGTACACAGAGAAAAAAAAAAAAAAGAAAAAAAGCCCAACAACGAACATATGCAAGCTAAAATGGGGGCATGTATTTTTAATAATGCACTAAATTATCTCCATTCAAACTCTGGATTCCCAGGGTCTGGATTTCTGAAGTCATGACCAGCCAGTCTAAGGGCAAGCAGAGGGCCAAGAATTGAAAGAAAGATATCTTCATATAAGGGTTGTTTTGAGAAACTGCATGTTTTTATACATACCTATTCTCTAAACTTTAAAGCAATCAAGTATAAATTTTATTTCTATTTTAATCAAAAATGTAAAGAAGTATAGGACTTCAGCTTCCAAGAAATCATCATATTTAAAGGGTTCAAAAATTAAGATTACAGCTGGAATCACCAAAAAAAAAATAAAAAATTAAAATGCCAGTCCCATGGGCTTAACATCAAAAGAAAATACATGTCCAGCATCAGCAACATCTTAGAGCAGTGGATTGTCACAGAATTATTTTGCAAGTTACAACCTGTGGCAAACACAGTGCAATGGAAACAACAATGGGATAGGAGACAAGAACAATTATTTTTTATTTTAAATACTGGCAAGGCTTTACAGTCAGAAAGAATTCTTAAATTAGTAGATCTACAAAGGAGCTCCAAAAAGACTACATACTTTTCCTTGCCACTAATCTCTCATAATCAATACGACCCTTTCTGTACCTACAGTCTCATATAAGCCACCAGTGAATAACCTTCCTAGAAAATCTCACCAGGATTTTATCTCTTGTAGACTGTGGCACTTCCACTAACACTCACTGTTATTAATTAAGTTTATTAGTCTGATAATCTGCTGTTATCAGACCAAAATGAGAAAATCAAAAATACACATGTGCCAATCAAAAAAAAAAATACATAAAGCAGTTCTTCTGTGCTAAAAATCAAAAAAAAACCCATGCCTGTTCATTAGAACATGAGAACCTGGCTCTTATTTCAGCGCACTGATGGGGGAAGTGAGTAATAAGTGGAAACACGAAAATCAGCATTATGTTTGTAGACACAACAGAGCAGCAAATTGCTAGAGTTTGAAATTACCACTTACCAAAATCTACTCTTGTTAGTATGCACTGCATTGGATGGTCAGTTGTATGTCTCGTTGTCGTTGCACCACTCTCATAACAAGTTGCGCATAGATCGTAATCGTAGCAAATTAAACACTTGTATCGGCGACCTCGAAAATTTCCTTTTAAACATGCATCACAGCTGACACCTGTGAACAAATAAAATTGCTTTAAGACAGTAACAAAAGCCCTCTTTTACGAGGCGGATTTGTTGCTATTGCCTCTCAACAACTAAAAAGAGCCAACCACGTCTGATGCATGCGGCTGACACGGGACTCAATTTTCAAATGCACTTGTGTCTTTGAAAGACACGGCTCTCCCAAAGTTACAATCTAGAATTCTTCAAGTAAAATAAGGGCAAACTGAAATTATAAGAGGTTAAGTCATAAAATCTCCTTGGATGCACCCTCCTACAGGCACTGGTCACCTCTTAGCATTTGCCAGTATTTTGACTGTTCAATTAGGAACCTTGGGGCCACTTCTAAAAGCTAAGTTGCAAAATGGCTGATCAAGAGGAAAAAACCAACAACAAGCAAACCAACCACTGACAAAAATATACTAGCTTTTAAGCCTTTACTTTCACACTTCCTAATATTTTAATTCTGAAGAACGCCATGACCAACCCTGACATTATAAGGGGGGTACAAATTCAGTATAAATTTTTCCATTTAAAACAACAGAAGAGAAAGCTAAGGTGTTTTTTGAAGTTAGGCTGCATCAGTTCTCTCCATTCTATTTCTTTCTCAAGCACAACCTTTGCACTGTAAAGCAGTCACACTGCATGTGTGGTCAGAGGAAAGGTTTTCACACCTTCCAAAGGTTTTCATTTTCCTCCATATGGTTTCAGTTCTCTCTGAGTTACCTATTCAAGTGTAGAAGTGACATTGTCTTGTAATCCGTGAAGGCTAACACAAACTTCCTTTAACCGTGGCAGCAAATTAAGGGCCTTCACAAAAGAAACCAGTGTATACTACTGAAGCAGGATTTTGATCAGCATCCTCTTTCAGCATCAGTTAAGACTTGTTCTTCATAGTTTGGTAAAAGCACAGACAACTTTAGAGAAATAAAACTGCCAGAACTAAATAGTCATATTAGCCATCTCCCTATTTTTTTAAGCCGAACTGTCAGAGGACTGGTGTTAATTACAGAAAAATTTTTGCCCTTTTTTTTTTTTTATACTCCACTACATAGCATCTGAACAGAAGCTTTATACAACAAGTAATACAGAAACACATCAGTGAGTAATTTCTTTTGAATATATCCTACTTGTTCAAAACAATTGCATCACAACATTTGGATGGACAGTGAGAAAAATAATTTCATAATTTTTTTAATTTACTTTCTTTATCTACTGGGATAGTTTAAGGCATTTTTAGTAGTTTCTAATACCTAGCACAGTAGTTTTGTGAATACTGAACCTATTTCTCTATTTGCCTCACTCCATATCTATTCTGCAAGCATCAGTCTACATGGAATAGCATATTAGAAGAAAATATTTCCAGAATCTTTGTTAATAGCGTCAAAGAACCACGTTTTGAAGATGGCCAGATTACCATCTTCAAAATTGTTTTAGGTTTTTCTTGTTTGGTTGGGTTTTGGCTTTTAAATAAAAAATAAATAAAATCTTTCTCACTTAAAATTTGCTTTTCTCTGAAGTTTTATCCATTAGCTCTGAAGGATCTTCAACAATCTGGTGATTTGGACACTGAGAGCAACTTAACTTCTGAGAAAAACTTGCTTTGCTAACTGTAGACTAAATTTCATCGCTTCAGTTGGTTTGTTTGCTTTCTTCCCTTCTCCACACAGAGACCCACAAAATTTTACCTAAGCAGCACACGCATCTCCCCAACAGTGCACACTACACACACAACACTTATCAGTTATTGGCAGCACTGCAAGCCTTTTTGTTGCCTACTAAACTTTCTAGAAAACAGCTGATCAGCAAGTTAGACATCACAGTGAAATAAGCAGACTTATTTAACCCAGAGCCTATGTCAGACACTAACAGCTTTCCAAATGAAGTACTAAGCCACAGTACTCCAGTAAGTCATATTTTTCCCCACTCTTTTCCTTTAGCCTCAGAAAAGTTGATTTAATGCAGGTGTAAACCTCTTTGCAACAAACTCCTCCAGTCACAGGTTGTCTCAAACACCTACATCATTCCTACTTGAACACAGACATTTTTAAGTTTCCATTTACATGTTTTCTTTATGTCAGTACTTCTCCATATTATTCCAAACTGCAACCTCCACATACCACGTGACATTAACTTGGCAGAAATTCAGTCATAAACACAAATCACAACATAATGTTTGTATTTAAAACGTCGGAACACTTGCAGTGAAAATATACCACATCTTCGAATAGCAGATGAACTTCACTTCTGATAATCAATTATCAGAAGACCTACAACGCAATTCAAACAGGAAAAACTAACACTAGCATAACACATCACTTTGGCTGGGGAAGTCAGATTAAGAGAATAACATTTTAGAGACAGTGCACTTTCTACACGTCTCAGGGTCAGTATTTTGCCACAACTACTACATTCTCCCCTTTAAGCAACCAGCTGGCAGCAGGGGATGTGCCAGGTTAACTCTTATATCTTTATTTGTAGCAGAGAATGAAAACTGCAAAAGGAAAAATTATTAAACTGAAATTTAGGAGTTAAGCACATGCTTAATTCCCAGACCTCCCCTGGAATCCAGTAGGATCTCTTTTCCAGCAATTATATCACTTGTTTTTCCCTTTTTTTATAACAGTCTGAGCAAAGTCAAGCCTAACAGTTTTTCCTGTTCTTCTTCACGCCTATTATTTGGCTGCCAAAACTTCAACCACCTACCCAACCTGGGATCTGGAAACTGAAATAGCCAAATAATTTCCTCCCACCTTATCTTCTCTACTATAGTAAAAGCCTTGACTTTAGTGTTTCATACTTTAATCTTTACATCAACTGAAATTCCAAAAGTTCACTCTGTGAAAACCCCAAATACTCTAAGATAACATATTCAATCTAGCACAGCATGTCTTTCAGTATGTGCCTATGCAACATTTCCTTGCATTTACCTTATATTTGCAACTATAGCAGGTATGTTACAGATTAAAAAACGTCAGATTAAAATGGATGCATCCATATTAATCACTGGTTTTGAGAAGAAAAAAAAAACCATAGTCTGGAAAGATTCGCTTTAAAGCAGGGAACAAATACCTGTAGCCAAAAGAAGAGCATGAACAATGTGTGACATGGATTTTGAAACACTTTTGACTTGCACAATTGTTACTACTGACTTGTAAAAGAATCCTAGAATGAAATCCTACTAAACCCCAAACGACTTGCTATTCAGTAAGAGCTTCTGCTTCACCTTTTGCAAAGCATTGACTAGGAATGATAAGAGTAAGAAACATCCCTTTTAGTTACAATCACATTTTCACTATCATAGATAATACTGGAGGTGTCCTCAAATTTTCTTCTACTTTGTGATTGCTATGTAAGTCCCAGAATACACTGCATAACACATATCACATCTAATTAAAATTTTTCTGCTCGACGAAAAGTACTGTTTTAATGCAACACTGTTCCACAAGAGGACAGCATTGTGCTAAAAGCCTAAGGAGCTTTGGTTTACCTTTAACTGTCAAACTTCACATTCTCAAAGTTTCTTCAGCAGTATTCTCTCCCGCAATATCAACAGTCTCAACCTCTCCAGCTTCACATTTGGAGTGAAATGAGTCAGGAGACACTTAACAGTCCCACTAATAAAATATGTTTTACCCCTTCAGTACAAAATTTTTACTACATTTATGTCAAGTCATCCCACATCGTCACCTAATTCAGGTCCATGACTTCAGCATTGAATAGTGATTGAAAAAAAAAAAAAGAAGCCAAAACAATGCTCCTCTCCAACACCTTTCATATTTTGATCCTGATAGCCAAATATAATTTGATTTTATGACACAGAATTGGTTTTGCTAGAAATTAACTAAAATTAAAGCAACTTCTGGGTTTAATAGACACACAAAAGGGAGCACATCATCTGATTCCATAATGGAGAGTGTAACACTGAAAAAAACCATATGGTTCAAATACTACATATATCAGAACTAATTTGTATTTACAATTACAAACAAAGCTAAGATATAACTTCAATTAATGTGTCTTCAATATCCCAAGCCATTACTGCCTTGGACAGACATCCATTTGTAAAAAAGTAAAGACTTTTTCCCTAGCTTGGTCTCCTCGGAAACTAGGAGCAATTAGAATAGCAATGATAATAAAAGACCAGATATCTGACCCAGATAAAAAATTACCTGAGAAACTGCAGAAAATTCAGTTGTTTTTTTTTCTCCTACAGAGAACTTATAGTCAAACATGAGCTATGCAGAGACACTGAAATATGTTCCAAGCTCAGTAACATGAGCTGCTAAACTCTATCAATACTTTGGATATATCGCTCAATTTTTAGAAATTTCAAAGAAAATGCCATTCGCCAGTCACTAGGAAATATTTTGAACACATACAAAGTCTACATTTGAAGTATTCAAACAATGAAAACACAACAATTACTTCCTGAGAGCGATATTTAATCATTCTGATATTCCACAGAATTAAACTCCTTGCTTTTAGCAATACACCAGAAGACCTTAGTTTCATGGGCAGTTTCACCATTTAACATTCCTGTCGGTAGCTCAGTGTCCAAAAGCCAACCTTCCAGTCTGTAATTCAGATACTGTTTTTAATTCATCAGTGCTCAGAGTGAGAATCACGGAATTTCTTTGATGTCCAACACAAATAAAAAATTGGTCTATCAACGGTTTCTTTTCCAGAATGAAAATGCCACTTACTTTAGAATTTCTTACTAACTTACATGAGGTACTAAGAGGGTTCACCTTTCTGAAAGACACACCTTCTGAAAGAAGTACCACTGAACTTCAAGGGACTGGACAAACTTCATGGTTGCTACGTTTCAAAACCCCCAATTTAAGACATGCAAGTCAAAACTAAAAAGTTCTACTGCCTCTTTTGTGGTACAAAAGGTTGCAACCTGTTTACAGCATTTTATGTATACTGAAGATCATAAGTAACACACTGCTTTTAAAATGCATTTGATACATTTCAGCACAAGATCCTCTTTCAGGGTGTTGTTTTCAGGTTTTGTTTGTTCTCAAATAAATTTGCTTGACATTAACTACCTGTAGTCTACATGCCATACAGCAAGCCCAGACCTAAAGGAAGACATTCTACTCAAGCAGTTCACTTGTTTCCAGGACCGAAGATTGGAAAATACATGCTATTTGACAACATTAAAGAAGGTAATGACAAATGTTTCTTACTTTAATAGCTTCATCTCTTAATGTAGACTACTGCCTAATTTGAGAGGTTAAATTCTAGGAACATAAACTTCTGCTGTGTCTGTCAAAATTTGACCAGAAATTCACACAAACCACAGAACTTTGATTTTTGTTTACTTTTCCTCATGTGTTTACTAGGGCAGATTGTGAAAACAAACACTAAAGACACCTATGACATAGAACAAACTTCATCACCTTTGCAGCTCCAAGTACTGAACAGAAAATTCATACACCATACCCTTGAAACAACTAAAGACACTGTCTCCTCACACAGCTTGTGTGCAGCACGGAGTATCGTCCTATAGAAGAGTGCAAGAAGCAAGAACCAGACTAGCATGTCTGCAAAAAGAACCAGTAGGACTGAAATTGCAGGAAGAGATGTTGACCTGGAAATGGAAAAAAAAGAGAGGAGGAAAGGGAGGGAATCAGGCCTGTAAAAGGCTTTTGTTTTCTTAACTGCGCTCCTCCTTCCTGCCTAGAGTCTGGAGCAGAAACAGACACCTGAATTTGGTCATCTCTCTGTCGTCAACAAATTTCATGAAGCCCTCTTGCCCAGTGCCTGATACTCAGAATCACAGAATCATCAGGGTTGGAAGAGATCTTTAAGATCACCCAGTCCAACCATCAACTCAGCACCACCACTGTAACCCCTAAACCACTCAACCACACCACTCAGCACCAGACTGAGATATCTCTTGAACACCTCCAGGGATAGTGACTCCACCACCTCCCTGGGCAACCTATTCCAGTGTCTGACCACTAACAGTGAAAAAAATTTTCCAATATCTAATCTGAATCTCCTCTGCCTCAGCTTAAGGCATGTCCTCTAGTCCTCTCACTATAGACACGGTAGGAGATACCAGTCCCCACCACACTACCTCTTCCTTTCAAGTAGTTGTAGAGAGCAATGAGGTCCCCCAACAAGCCTGCTCTTCTTGAGACAAAACAAACCCAGCTCCTCAGCTGTTCCCCATAAGACACATTTTCTAGACCTTTCATGAGCCTTGTTGCCCTTCTCTGGACGTGCCCCAGCATCAAAATGTCCTTTTTAAAGTGAGGGGCCCAAAACTGAACAAAATACTTGAGGCATGGCCTCACCAATGGCACATATAGGGGGACAATCACTGCCCTCATCCTGCTGGCCTGGTGTAGAAACAAAGAATCAAGCAATACACCTGGCCCAGCAAGTCTGAGCCTTGGTCCATGAGCATCAGCCAGCCTGCTGCAATAAGGAGTTTTTCCATTTTTGCTTTCACATCCCAGGCTGTGGAAGCTACAAACACAACAGTTTCAGTCAACTCTAGCACTTCAGGAACAAGTCATTAGTAAGCACTGGCAAAACATGCCCAACACTACGAAGGAATCTGACAGGACCTCTTGTCAAGCAGATTTGGATTTCTTATTAATTATTTGATACTGTCTCATATGTTTCTTATTATTCAATTTAATATAATTTCATTTGACCACCAAAACCATCACAACACAAAAGCCTGGTAAAGTACTGTAAATACATTAAAGCTAAACAGATTGCAATGAAGCACAGAAACTTTGTAATGTGGCAGTAAAGGAACTGGCACCAAACATGATTTTATTTAACAACTCTGCTAATCTGGAAAACGGCAAACGGCATGTAAATTCTATTAACAGAAAAATACTTAAACTGGAGAAGTTACAAACAGTGCCAGGGCAAGAAAATAAGAGTAACAACACTGAGCTACATCCTCTATCTAAGAAAACAATGTCAAAGTTTCTCATGTAATAGGACAGGACCAGGTTCCTGAGTTTGTTTCAGGACTAAAGAGACAACAGAAATATACTGCTCAGGTAAGCACCTGCTAAGAGACAATTGGGCTGGGGGAAAGTACATCACACACAAATGAGTTTTACAGGTGTAAGAAGCATGAAGAAACACTAAAAAGAACTTAAACAAAATAACTTGTGCTTCCCTGTCAAGCCCTGAAAGAATTAAAGGACAGTTTTCTGAGAAAATAAGCCTTTGTGCATTTGGATTAGTGTTATTTATGAAGAGTGGCATAAAAAGGGAAAAACGCACAAGAAAAACAAGACACATATCCTGTCAGGAATGGGAGTGAACTGAGCAGTACAGCCCACCTGAGCAGAGAAGTAAACATGCTTGAAGACTGCTTTTTCTATGACATGTTTCAGGCACATAAGAAAGAAAAAAAAACGCAACACCTGGCAGAGGCAAAATGTATTCATTTTCCTTGTAAATTCTTACCTTCACAAGAGCCTTAGCAGAAATTAAATTTCTAGGTACACCCTATCCATAGCCCTGGTGTCTGGAACACACGCTCAGCTTTACTTCCTTTTGCACTATCAGATTCATTCCTGATCCTCTTAAACATTCCACAAATAGGCAAACACTGGAAGCTTTTCTACTCCTGTGGGATGGGGAAAAGGCC
Source organism: Manacus vitellinus (assembly GCF_001715985.3). Lineage (NCBI taxonomy): Eukaryota > Metazoa > Chordata > Aves > Passeriformes > Pipridae > Manacus > Manacus vitellinus. Next base: position 16,183,643 of record NW_021940917.1, read on the forward strand.
AAATTTAACCCAGTGCAGAAAGTGGGCAACACTAGCTGGGAAACCAAAGATCTAGAAGTGAAAAATAAAAAAGTTTTCGTGCAGCAAGTGCTCCAGCTCTAGCAGTAATGCTCTGAGATTAGATACCCCACAATAACTGAAGACTTAAAGACTTGCACAAAGTGGTCTGGCAATATACAGGCTTTTCATGTGAGGAACACACATCCAGAAAGCAGCTGGAAGAGGCAGGGAAAGAAGAACAAGTGGTTCTCCTCTTCACCAAAGAGAGCAGCAATGCCTAATACACGGCAGTCACACCTAGATTCCTCCCAAACAATTCAGTTCACAGAGAAGAGCACAAAATCACTTTCAAATTTACTACTTTCCAAAAGCTGTTTTGAATGGTACCACAGTATCATAAAAAGAATTTATCTTTCCTTAACACCACAAGAGGTCTAGAACCTTGTAAAAATAATTGAGTTTCTCTGAACACAAGACAGAGCAGTAATAGGTCAAAAACTTACAGTACATTCATTTAAGTATTAGAAATATTCTACCCTGGGCTTTCTCGGGCATTTTTCTCAGTATGAACATAAACAGACTGCCTTGGCAGTCTTTTCCTTACACTGTTACAGAGAACTGTATCTCAGGTTGTTAAACATGCCTGCAGAAACTACAATTGCTTATGATGGGAAAGTTACACCACAGGAGTGCTGCAGGATATACAATAAGCCAAAATAAAAAACATTTCACGTCAGGCTTTGAGTTTGTTCCATTCCTCTCTCCCCTTCTTTCTGATTCCTCATGGCACAGACTTTTTTGCTAATTCAGAGAATCATACAATAACCTGGGTCGAAAGTGACCTTAAAGATTACCCAGATCCTACCATCCTGCTGTGGGCAGGGACACCTCTCACTAGACCAGGTTGCATAAAGCCCCATCCAACCTGGCCTTGAACACTCCCAGACATGGGGCATCCAAAACTTCTCTGGGCAACCTGTCCCAGTGCCTCACCACCTTCAAAAGAATTTTTTTCTAATATCTAATCTAAACCTGCCCTCTTTCACTTTGAAGCCATTCCCCCTTGTCCTGTCACTACATTCTCCTGTAAAAAGTTTTTCCATCTTTCTTGTAGGCTTTCTTCAGATATTGGAAGGCTGCAATTGGGGCATCCCAAAGCCTTCTCTTCTCCAGGCTGAACAATTCCAGTTCTCTCAGCCTTTCCTCATAGGAGAGGTGCTCCGTCCCTCTCCTCATCTTGGTGGCCCCTCCTCTGGACTCCCTCAAACAGGTTGATACCCTTATTGTGCTGAGCACCCCAGAGCTGGATGCAGTGCTCCAGGTGGGGAGTCACAAGAGTAGAGTAGAGGGGCAGAATCCCCTCCCTTGCCTTGCTGGCCCCACTGCTTTTGATGCAGCCCAGGACACAATTTGCTTTCTGGGCTTTGAGTGCCCATTGCTGGGTAGTGTCCAGCCTCTCACCCACCAGCATCCCCGGGTCCTTCTCAGCAGGGCTGCTTATACACACTCATATGGTCCCTGGATTGGCAACTCAGCCATTTGCCAGCCATACCAAATGCCTTCCTTTCTCTTTGTTCTTCTGATCAGGAGGAGTTTAATTTAGCTTTTTTACTTGCAGTTTCTTTTTTCTTGTCCTCTTAAACCGCACGCGCATAAAGAACCAAAGATGATCTTCTGGAACACTTCCCTGACAGTCCTAATCATCCCACTTACATATCCAACTTACTTTTAAGAATAATTTACTAACCACCTGTAGTGGGTTGACCCTGGCTGGATGCCAGGTACCCACAAAAGTCTCTCGCTCTCCCTCTGCAATTGGACAGAGGAAAGAAAAAAAAACAGCTAAGGATTCATCAGTTGAGATAACAGTTGGGAGAGGTCACTGACTGGTCACCATCACAGGCAAAACAGACTCAAAGCGGGGATAGTACCTAAATTTATTACTAAGAGGGTCAGAGTAAAAGAATGAGAAGTAAAATAACCTTAAAACCACCTTCCTCCTACCCCTCTTTCCTTGTGTGTTCTCCCTCCTCCCCCTCAGTGGTGCAGGGGGCCAGGAATGGGGGTTGTTGTTGTTTCTGCCACTGCTCAGAGAGAGGAGTCCTTCCCCTGCTCCCGTGGGGTCCCTCCACAGGAGACAGTCCTTGATGGACCTCTCTGGTGTGAGTCCATCCCTCAGGCAGCAGCTCTTCCCAAACTGCTGTCCATGAGTCACTCCTCCATGGGGTCAGTCCTTCACCAATGAGCTGTCCCAACATGGGTCCCCCACAGGGGCCACAAGTCCTACCCAGGAAAAACCTGCTCCAGCCTGGGCTTCCCTCTCCAGGGGCTGCAGGTCCCCAGCAGGACCCCACTCCCTCTTGGGCCTCCCACAGGGTCACTGCCTCCTTCAGATATCCACCTGCTCCAGCATGGGCTCATCCATGGGCTGCAGGGGGGTCTCTGCACCCCGATGCTCCCCCATGGGCTGCAAGGGGGTCTCTGCCCCACCATGCTCTGCCCCACGGGCTGCAGGGCCTCAGCTCCGGTGCCTGGAGCACCTCCTGCCCCTCCTTCTGCACTGCCCTTGGTGTCTACCTTGTTGTTCCCATGTTCTCTCTCTGCTCTTCCCTGGCTGGAATTCTTTCTGCACAACAACCTTCTGTTCTTAAATATGTTATCACAGAGGTGTTACTGTCACTCCTCATTGGCTTGGCCTTGGCCAGCCAGCAGGAAGCCCATCCTGGAGCCGGCTGGCACTGGCTCCATGGGACAGGGGAAGCTTCTGGCAGCTTCTGACAGAAGCCACCCCTGTAAGCCCCCCCTGCTACCAAAACCCAGCCACAGAAACCCACTACACCACCCTACAAGTCACATCATTTTCCTGAAGAACTTTCAATCTATCACTAAACACTAAAGCCCAACACTGATTTATAGATCCCAGTTCATGAGTTTTCAAGTACTTAAGTCTCTTTACTGTAATTAGCTCATTCTCTTAAACAAGATCGAGATCTTTCTATTTGCTGAACTACAAAATAAACCAGATGCCAATAACGCAGCATTTTATCAAAGCAGATAAAACAGACCTCACTTCATGATTTAAGAAAAAAAGGAGAGGGAAGGCCAAACACCCAGTATGTCTCATTACTGCCTACTGCAGGTTCGGATACCATGCTACAGTTACAAAATGCATGAAACACTGCTTTAAGGATAAAGGAAACATTAACTGTAACAAAGAAATCTGACAGAACTTCATTGAGAAGAGTTTTTAAATGATCACTCTATTACAAAAAAACCTCTGAGTGCTACAATACAAAGATACTACTGAAGAAAAACTAGGTAATGAACTAGGGGAAGGTGGACATAGAGATATTTCAACTGTTTTACCTCAATATCTGCCTCTTGGAAGCACACAAACTTTTTTCTTTACATTTTTCAGACTAACCTAAAAGCTCTGTTCTCCACTGCCCAGTGCACTTCGCTTGAATTCTACACAAAGGTGATTTTCACCCAGTAAGCTACTTTTTCAAGTTCTCAAATGTTTATGAGCAAAATCACTCACCCACAAACTTGCATATTCTGTAATTAGTACCTTTTTAAGACTGCCTTACTGAACACTGTGTTTGATTCTCATGTTTGACATGGGAATGGGTGTCAAACATGCAACCAGTTCTACCATAAAAATAGCAAGTTCTCCAGTCTAGAGATACCCGTCAAGTGGGGTTGGTATGAGCCTGAAACTCCGTCCATTGCCCTTGGCAGCCCTCTAGGTGGTGTCGATGGGGTACAGAGGTGAAGAGACACCTTCAGTCTGTTCAGCTGAACAGGATGTCCACATTCCTGTACACCTTTTAAGCCAACTGTTATTTTAACAGATTTTCTCAGCTCTCTGTCAACTGCTACAACACACCAGGTATTACAAGTAAAAGTAAACATTAACTACTTTCCTTCCAGGCACTTCTGGGTGTGCTAGAGCTGGTAGCTACCTTACTTCACTGACACACCTCTCAGCAGAGCAACGAAACTCAGAAGCAATTCAGAAGCTCCTACCTTCCCAAAGTTTACAGTTCCATCAGAGCATAAAATTTTTCAGGGTGAAAGAGGTATGGTGATGTACCTGAAATACTCTCCACATAAAGTATATTTCACAGTTGGAGTTTTGTAAGCATTTTTTTTGATTTGCAGACATCTTTCAGTACAGGTAACAGACCCAACTACTTCAAGTGAGGGCCTATGGTAGAGTCAACAGCAAGCCCATTTTTCTTGTGTACCCTTAGCAGATGCCTTACAATTGCTGCAGGAGGAAAACAAAAGGACCCTATTATTTACACACAACTTCTTTAGTCTTCTTTACCCCTAAGGTTTGCTCCATTCTGAATGTAGGTCATCAGATCATTCAAAGCATTTCCTCTGCAGTTTCTAATTTCTGAGGCATTCCTGAGTCCCCCAGTTTCTCTTGAGTTTTTGGCATAACTGGAACAAACTACATTATGGACCTTTAAAACTGCCAAATGCTTAGCACTGTGAAAGAGCGTGCAAGGCAGCGCCATCTTACCAATTAGGGACATTTAATGCAATGTCCTATTACAAAAGTTAAGAAAGTGTCTGCTTTCTTGAAAAGCAATAATTTTTTCAAGAGCATTAGAAGAAAGGAAAAAGAGGTGCGAAAGAAGCTCAGCACAATGCTTAATGCAAGTACTACAAAGAGTGTTCACCAGCAGCTGACTTGAAATACTCGTTCTGCAAAAATACATCATGGTATTCCTCAAAGCTAGAGTCTGGAGTCCTGCATCTCCATGAATTACCACCTCAAAGTACTTCACTCTTCACTAAATAAATGTATTCTGGCATGGAATTCTCAACAATTCATTCCTTCACTTTCTGGTCACTTTCCTTTAATTCCTAATGCTTCCAGGAACAAAATAATAACTGAGCTCTGAGGTACAGTAATGACACCTCCCAGTAACTGGCTCCAAAACGTAGGAGTTGGATAATATTCTAACAGATTATAAAATAACCCCCAAACCTGTTAAAATCCTCCATTTATACTTTTATTTTTTTAATATCACATCAGTTACACTTGAGAGTTTGCATCTTGCAGATCATCTTTTTCCACCTAAACTTCAGACAGCAGTTTGCAACAGCACAAGAACGTTATCAATATCAGCCTCTACCACTAAATAACTGACTAATAACAGTCAATTATTCAATTATTTTCACTATAAAGACAAGGTTATATAGTAAGAAATCTTCACTTGTGTATCTTCATTTCCAAAGCCACTCTTCTATAGCAAAATCTCCAGCTGTTTTCTCCACTCCTCACAAAAGTTTTTCGGCATAAGGAACAGTGTATACGAAGACAGACCCTGCCTGGCATTTCACATCCTTATGGCAAAGCAAGCTCAGAAAAGATATCTGCAGATCACAGCATACATTTTTTTCTGAATTCAGGAGGGCAAATAAATTTATTCACCTTTGTACTTTTCCAAAATTGAAGGTAATCAAAGGAGAAGAGAGCTTGAAAATGTGTTTGACCTACTTCTGGGTCAAGACACTCCGTACAGTTTCTACTCCGCCTCCCTAAATCTACATGGTATTTAATTATTATAATCAACAGGTCATGGTTTACAGTAGAATTGACTGATTCCCATCTACACAGAGATTAAACTACATTTACTGACATTTTCATCTTAACAGAACAGTACAAACCATAGCAGGGAACAGGTATGGAATTAAGATCATCTGAGCTACCGTATTCACATCTAGATTGAAAAAAGCTTAGTCATGACGTAGAAAGCTCTGCATTCTCTACAGCTTACTTTTGCAAAGCTTAGGTGTCCTTCTTCAAGGGCATCCTGAATTCTCTTTCCCTCATCTCTTACCTCATTTTCCACAGCTAGGTTTAGAGAGTCTGCTTTGGGTACTTGAAAAATAATAGTACCAATAATTCAGGTGCTGAAGTTAGTGGCCTTATTTACTCTCAGAAAGTAAAGACAAAGTCAGAAGAAACCCTGGAAACTGCAATGGCACATCTGTGTCAGTCCAAATGTGACCTGTGTTCTGGCACTATTACTGTTATTGAAATTGCTCTCACAGACCCCTTTCTTTGGTGGATCACAAGGTTCTTCTACAGAGATTTTCCACTTGCAGAGACAATCTACACCTCAGCCTGCATACTGATACAAATAATAGCTGTACACTAAACACTGTGCTAGGTACATCTCGGCATTACTGCCTATATCAAAAGCACATGCAAACGTTTGCAATAATTGAAATATTTGCTTTGTTGAAGTGAAAAGTGATGTGATGGTACCCTCAGCACAGACAAGCCTCTGTGCCCAAACCACAGATTTCTTCAGAGCTAATTTCATTCTATTACAGAAGGAAGTCCAACTGACAGTGGTTATTTTCAAGACTCACAGTAGTTTAAAATTCATTCCAGGTGAACACTGATTTCTAGGATCCTAAGTTAATACACACACACACACACACACACACACTGTTAAGTTATGCAAAAACATATTTCCCGTAAAACTGAACACTGATTCTTACCAGAATCATTTCTTTGGAGACAAAGACAGAAGTTACTGACAATCACAGAAGAAGTCCTTTCATGACTACATCCTAGTGCATTTCTGACCTTGAAAATCATGTATGATCTTGTACTGCTGCTGGAGGTAGGATACTTGAGGTACTTATATCAAGTACAGAGAGTACCACATGTTTAACACAGCTCACAGCACCATTCTCCAACCAGCCACCTCCAGGATGCCTCTATTCAACTGCCAAGTAATTCTAGTGTTGTTCTAGGCACACACCCAGGTGTTTATTTTCCAGAAGGTGCCATGAAGTTCCTGCCATACTGTCAAGCATTCAGAAAGCAACTCATGTTGGTCCCAATATTGGTTGAGAAATCAGTTTAAAACTACAATCCTAACAGGAATATGTATATTTTCCTCTGTCAGATTAATTTATACTAATTTCTACACTGTTTATATGTAAATATTTCACCTCATAGTTTACTTTTTTTAGAGTAAATATAGTCTAATAGAGCAGGCCACTAGTAATCATCTTTAGCCAATAATACTGGCTGCTTTAGTATCAATAAGCTGACAGTAAATAGCATTTACACTAGGAATCAATTGTTACTGAAGAGTTCTGTAAACAAGGACTCTCCTTGACAAGTAATTAAAGAATACTTCAGTCATAACCTAGTTAAATCTTCACTACTAAAGCCACCTCATCTCATCAGCTAACTAAAAAAAAAAAAACCAAAACACAGATTAATCTCTGTAACTGGCCAAAGAAAACACTGCCTAAAAACCTTTTCAGCAACAGCTGTTTTCTGAAATAAGCGAGGGCAAGAAATGCCAGAGCTTTGCTTTTCAAAGAGGCTTGCAGAGGCAGGCATTAAATTTCTACTGCACTTGAACCCGACATGGGTCTACAGCTTCCCCCAGGTGTTTTTGAAAATCCCACCCCAGAGCACTCAAAGGAGGAAAGCAAGAGAGGGAGAGCATAATGGGGAAAGGGAAGAAAGAATAGTGACAACAAAGTATGAGGTAAAAGATAAGAGATCAAAGACAAAAAGAAAGAAAGCAAAGAAGATAATTTATCCTACCAGAGACAGCACCTCTTGTCAGTCAAGACAAGAAACATTGCCTCCCAAAAAGAATCTGGTACCAGGAAGTGGCAGAAGTGATGGGGGAAGACCAAATCTGACCTGAGATAAGAAAAAAAAATGCAGTTATAATTTTTTTTAAACTCTGTCTGTTTTTTCATCCTACTTCTGCAGTATTTTTTAAAAAAATTACTTTTCTTTTGTTTAAATTAATGTCTTTCTTCAGTTGGATTTTTGTCAGTGATGACAGTGGGATGATACAAATCAATGTGGAAGAGGATAAATAGAATCTTGGAAAAAAAAAAGTGAAATTATAGAAATGCTGAAATTAAAAACAAATTTTAAATAGTATAGGAAAACTGTATGAAGTGATAGCTGCAAACAGTATATGCTAGTGAAATGTCCCAATGAGTAAAAAATTTGGAAGAATGGACTTGCATTGACAAAACTCAATGAGATGGGGTACAAGACCACCAAGTCCTACCTCTAGAAGACTTTCCTGACTGCTTTCTTACAAAATATAAAATCTCCGCCTGATATCCCATGTGCAAATGGGAAAAACATCATGGTCTCTTGTGTCCAGGTTCCACACTTAATTGCAATAAAAAAGTTTTACCCAGGTCTCTCCCAACTGAAAATGGGGCAACTTTTACAGAAAGTCTCCTAGAAGCTCCAAATAAAACAATCACAACAGAAAGAATTAATACATGCAGGAAATTCACTTCAGGGTGAGAAATGGGCAATAAGAAGAGGAATTATCACATAAAAGCAAATCACAGATTAAGCCTAATATTATTTTAAAAATATTTTAACATTAAAAGACAAAAAAGACAAAAATTACCAAATAAATCCATCCTCCTCCTATCATTCATTCAAACCATATTCTCAGAACAAACCTGGCAGGGGGAACCATTTTCTCCTAATATGTCAGAGGTTCCAGTGACAACTTCTATTAATACTTAAAAGTTAATTCCAAACTAAAACAAATAACTTCAAGTGGTAGAAATCAAGCCATCACCTGTACTTGCCTTTCAGAATAATTCGGGGGCTTCTGTGATGCTATCTCACAATTTTCACTTGGCACAGACCTCACTTCCAAACTTGGTAAATGAAAAGCTGGGTTACACATATATTCCGAAATAGTGAAACTAAAGAGTTTGTCTCTATGCTCCACACTGAATTCAAAATGGTCTTATTTCAGTGCACCAAAATTAACTGTCAAAATATTATATTGGGATAAAAATGTGGATAACCCTGCGGACTAGATATACAAAAACCCCATAGGAGTAAGTTCAAACCAGATGCTCAAGTGATGCTTCAGGCAAAGGGACCTAAAATTTAAGATCCTTAAGAAAAACACTTGAATCTGAAATAGATGAAAGACCTGGAGAAGAAAGTTTAAGACAAAATCCAAAGCTTTAATTGTTCAATCTGGATACGAGGTAGCCCTAAGAACATTCCATGAAAAAATTCTCACAATCTCATTACACAGTGTAGGAAAAAGCAGTTCAGTTTTATTCCTCCTTTTGAATTAATGAAATTTCTTTTTCTATTTGAAAGGGGATATTAGAGATTACATCTTATGCAGATGATGCCTTTCTTTCAGATTCTCTCTCGGTATCAGCCTTTCTGAGGTAAACTGCTTTTCAGCTTCTGTCCATGCAGTAACTCCCCCTCACACATTCCGAGTCACTAACAGCACTCTGCTTGAGTTCTCTGAACTCAATGTGTCCAAGCTGCTCACAGTACCTTAATAATGTTGTTTCTGTATGAGTGAGCAACATTTCTGCCTACAGTTAAGCTTGTATATCCCTTCTCTGTTATCTCTCAGTTTTCAACATCTGCAGCTTCTAAATCCCCTCATCTGTTCTAAATCCTGTACAGGGAAGAATACATTGCATGTGGAGGATTGATTTAGCCCAAGTTATTCCAAGAACAAAAACTATGGAAGCTCACAACCTTGCCAATACAAAAAAACATATATCCCTAGAATCAATCCATGGTCAGAATTCACTGGAAATGCTACCTAACACAATTAGATTCCTTTCCCCAAAAATATCACCTTACTCAGTGCACCAGTGCATATGATCAGTAAACAAACAGGAATGTCTGTTTTGTCCTTGTTTGACAGTCTGAGCCCTTAGTTATCACACACTTCAAAAAAATTCACACTGACCATGGATTTTCTCACTGCCTTCTCCCTGCAAGCATTTTCTCTATTGTATTTCAATGCAGCACAAACATCAACAAATTAACTTTAACAGCACTTCTAGAGCAGTATTTTCTTTCTCTTGATATAGAGGGAAACCAAGGCATGTAAAGATTAAAGCTCTAAGTCCACTGAACCCAGCCACCCAATCCAAGAAGCCAAAGGATGGATTTTTCAGAATCCTTGATATTCTAGAATCAAGCGGGTTTTTTTCAAAGCTCACTGCTCAGTTACTACAGTTGCAGGTGTGAATGCTCAATCCCAAAACCCCCAGATCAGGCCTTCACAACCAAAGGAACAGCTAACAGCTACCTGTGAATTCTTTCTGAAGGTATTTACCTAGCAGTTCACAAGAACTCTGCAGCACAAGACAGGACAGTAGATCCAGCTCTCCACAACAAAGCTCCACTGTCAACACCTCGACCATCCTTTATTTCTGTAACACCTCTATCTGCTCATTTGCTGCACAATTCCAAACACTGAGAAGTGGTCTAACACAGAGAACCCTCCTGCACACCTTAAAGGAGGCAGGGGTGGTATGCAGTACAGAATACACAACTGTGTACAACACGAAGATACTCAAAAAACACTGAATTACTGCTGTCCCTGCAACCAAATTCTGGTACATCCCAGTTCCTGAGCGACGTTCTTCAAATCTGCTGTGGTGTCCAGGGATGTGTTAACACTTCCTGCGTTAGTCGCCACTTTGGCTTTTTATTTAACAGTAACAGAAGTAAGGTAACAATGAAGACACAACAACCAAGAAGCAACACCAAAAATTCTCCCTCAAACCTTATCAGTAACGTAAACACACTAAAGTATTCGAAAAACTTTCTTTTTATTTGACATGTACGAATTTTATTTGTCCACTACTGCTCAAGCAATTTTCATGGCTCTATGAATTTCCCCTGAACCCCTTTTTGTTCAAACAAATATTTGGATGTATGAGATTTTTCACCATTTGCCTTCTCTCTTCACTCCCACCCAAAAACGGTAAAAGTATCACTGTTCTGTTCCCATTTTTCTGCTTAAGATACAGGGCTACTAACATTTTAACATAGATAACTAATTCTAATCTTTTTCTCCTGTTTCCCATGATCCATGGCATTACTTTTTATGATGACCTGAGAGAAAAAATGGTCTCTTTACAAACATTTTTGGAGGACCTTGTTCACAGACTCTGCAGGTACAGCAGCATCTTGGTTCACACTGTCTGTTTTTCTAAACCATCAGAACCAGTAATCTTTTTTTTAAAATGAAAATCTAGCTTCCACAAAACCAGTACGCATCTTTCCAGTTAAAATATGAATTATGTTTCCAGTTCTTTTTATTACTAAATGATCATTCAGTTTCCTACTGAAATCAAACAACAGTTTAATAATAAAGCAAATTACTGTGTTTAAATATTTCTGATCACATTTGCAGCTGTTTATATTTAACATTTTTTGTTCTAAACACAGCTCTCAATAGTCCAATTGTCACACTAACTCATTTTCAGACACTGCACTAGATCTGTAATTAGATGCATTCCTATGCTACCACAGAGTAAAACTAACAGGAGTATAAAGCACTTTGCATATACAGTTAGAAAATGCTCATTCAGACTCAAGTACTGGTACAAATTCAAAAAACCTCACTGTTTTATATTACACATACAACTTAATCTGGATTTATTCTCTACAAAATAGGTCTAAGTGGCAGCAGCATACAAAAGAATTTGTTATTATTCTGTATTGTGAAATAGCAAACTCCATATTTGGAGAATATGTAAGCAAAGTAAGTATCAGAAGGCAGCAAGTTGTAACTGGTCTCACAGATGCACATTTCATCATTAAATGCCATACTTCACTAACACAGTGTCTTGAGCACTTTCTATGAAAAATATGTAGTCTTGGTAATTGAATTAAAAGTTTTACATGCAAAAATATATTAATTCTGCACTTAGTAGCAATTCTGTAACAGACATTACATGATGTATTAAGTTACCCACAACTGCTTAGTGTTATTTGTCTTGTCAGAAGTTCGTAGTACCCTCCTGCAGCTCAAGTATGACACAGTTGTTGCATAATTACAAAGGGCAGAAATTACTCTTTTAGCGTTTTCAAGGAGTTTGTTATGAAGTTTTGTTCATGTTTTGTATTGTGAGCATATAGAAAATGTCATCAGCCCAGACTCCCAATTTTTCACTGCACAGCTAGAGGCCTCAAGCTACCATAACCCTTACATTAATTGTTTTTATGTGGTTGGTACATATTCAACTGCAACTATGACGGACTGAATTTCAAAGACCGTTTGGTGTCTTTCTTTTTAAAATTTACTTATTTGCCCTTCTATTACAAATAAGCACTTGATGTAAGTATCTCTATGCCACACATTTATGTATACACACAAAAGAGAGGAGCACCAAGACATCAGCTCCTTGAAGTACAAGGAGCCTGAAGGCAGTACAGAACATTTAGAAACTCCACAGTCACTCTGAGGAGCTCTCCCTTCCTAGCTGTGTTACCACCATCCACTCACAACTTTACTACATGTGGGACTAGGATTAACTGCAGGGTTTTGCTGATTCATAAAAAAAGCTGACAAATGGGCACCATCAAAAATCACTACCACGTATTGCTGACTGTTTCTCGAAGCTTAAAAGACTACACCCTTTAGTAAGAATAAGAAAAAAGGATGGAACTAGGTTTGGGAGTGGGGTGTAGAGCATGTGAGACAGAGGTGATGCTGGTGGTATGGCACTGGGAGCCCTCTGGAGCTGCCAGGTGTGGGGAGCCTGAAGCCGGGCCAGTAATGCTGCAGTAACCTAGTTCTCCAAAAGAAGTTGCAAAAGTGGTCTTCTAATGACACTCCTGGAAGTGGTAATTCTATACTTTTCTGCTGTCCTGCATGGTGTCTCCCAACACAGGAGAGAACCATTGCCAGGTGCATGCCCACAGAAAGAGATAATCTTTAATAAGCAAAACACTACCGGTAAACTTTCTAGAGCATAAAAAAAAAAAAAGTTACCTACCTGTTCCTTGTAGGTTGCCAAATATTACACCACCACATACTCTGCCACAGAGGGGCTAACCCAGAGAAACACAGCACATTGCTCCTATAAAGGGAACAACATGAAATCCAAGACCAGGGGATGACCTCATGTTGCATTCTACAAAACCAAAGGCACAGAATAGCTAGTCTCTTAACACAAAATCACGGAATAAAAATGGGTTTGAAAAATTAGAAGAGACCAGCAATAGCAAGTACAAATACTTAACTCTTGACAGCATTACTAATGAAGTCTCTTAAACAACGAACGAACATTTCAAAAAAAGCAACAATAATTCAAATTCTAGTTGGTGCCCATTTTCCTGAATTCGGGAGAAACACGAGTCTGGAGTTCACGTGTGAAATGAGAGCACAGTGAAAAGGCAGGTTGTGGTCAGAATTTTTCTAAAGCATAAAAAAAATCTCCCTTAAAAAAAAAAACCAAAAAAAAACCAAAAAAAAAACCCCAAAACCAAACAACCAAAAAAACCCCAACAACTGTATTGCAGAGATTATTACACCAAAGAAACGGTCAAGAAACTTTGATGTAAAGTAAGCTTAAGTCTCCGTCAGATGCTTCACAACCTATTTAAAGTCCCGAGACTTTAGAATTCCAATTTCTCCATTTAATCTTTTTCCATCATAAAACTGGTACAGCATCCAGATGCTGTGAAGAACCACCAATAAATCTCTGTAACTTTGCAGATGGACCATTTTAAAGGAAACACACAGAAAAAAAAAAGAATTACTTAAACATGACTGAAGCTTTCTTTTTCCCTTTACCATATTCTTCCAAGACAGCCATCCCCAAACTAGTTACACTGCATCAAAAGCTGTCAGTTGTGAATGACCTTGCACATGAATTATTTTTTTAATATATAATTTCTATGGATTTCCAGAGTTCTACCAAAATCAAGTCTCCAAATCCCTTTTCCATGAAGTTGGAAAACCACGTCCCCCATACTAATATGTGTTATTCTATCCCTGCAACTAAAGTTGACTAGAAGAAAACATCTGAAGTGCGAGGTAAGAGGAGAATCACTGAGAAATTAAGAGATAGACTAGCTTGTTAATGAAAATGATCACAAGGACAAAGTAACATATGTCATTTTTAATCTCACAGTGTTCTCATGGTTTCAGGAACATATGTGCCTGTCCACATACACACCTGAGTAGTCCACATCCACAATACAAAAATTACCAAAACTCACACGCACCAGGCAAGAGAGACAACTATTTCCCTTTTTTTTCTAACTAGGTGTGCCTAACAGAACAATCACTGATGAATCTGCTTCTGAAAGAGAATATTAAGCCTGATTTCATTAACAGTCACTCCTTCTAAAAACATCAACAAATATTTAAGACAGGAAATGTAATTTTCTTTGCTACAAAAAAATCTAACAACTAAACCAAAAATCTACAATATAGTCTCCATCAGAAACACTCTTACACAGAAACCTACCTTCAAACTTTTTCTGTCTTAAAAAGGCCACTCCAGGACTGAAATGTCTTTTTAGTACACATCACCACCTTTTATAATAGTCCATGCATTTACCACTGAAGAACAACACATGATATCACTATGATATCACTTCCATAATTTTTGCCTGTTCAAGCTAGAAAAGCTTGTATTCTACTACTGTGCTTCAAAGAAAGTATATGGATACATGCATCACAGCAAAGTCTTGCTGACTGTGTAGTCCTACAACACCAGCAACAACAACTTTGTGATCAATGCTCACTTCAGTTAAAAACTGCATCTTTAACCATAATGAAATCCATCTCCACTCTCTTGGGAAAACATGTATTTTATGGAGGGCAGGGGGAGGGGAGAAACAGAAAGTAGCACTCCCACTAAATTTAACTTTAACAAGCAAGCAAAAAAAGAGCTAGTGGATTCAGGAAAGACAATTCTTTGATAGGGATGCACACATATTTGCACAAACAAGAAGTCTGCAAAATACTGCACCACACACCAAAAATCCATTGCACATACACCACTGTCCAGCATCAAGCAACTAGAAGTCAGCATTATGAGTTATAAATACTGAATTCCCCTAAAATGTTTTTGTCAAAACACTTTAAGATTAGATAAAACAGAGAAATGAGAAATTAGATAAAAGAGAAATTAGATAAGAGAAAATGGAGACAGGTGCTGAATTAAGTTCCTAACATGGCAGAAGGTTGTATTTTCAAATGACAAACCCCGCTTTTACAGAGTACTTTAATAGTAGTCCAAACACTTTACACGCTGGTAAACAGGCACAGAAAAACCCAGCGACTTTCTCTCCTGTTTTCACACTCCCATATTCTTCCTGTAGAGACTCCTTTCTTAGCTTCCATCTCTTCCTCCACCCTGCTCCTTCTGACTAATGCTGAACTGCCAACCGAACTCCTCTACGGCGGTAAACACAACTGGGAGCAGGGGCAGGCAGCACACAGGACACGTTTCTTCGGCGGCCTCAAAACATGCCACTACTACACCAGCATCGGCCTCCTGCGCCGCAAAGCAAGGCGAAGGGGAAGGGGGCCGCCCCCGGGGCCGCCAGGACGCGACACCCCCCGGCAGGGCCGCGCAGGCTGCTCGCCCCGCTGTGCCCCCCCGGCCCCGCTCCCCGGCACCCAGCGGGCCCCCGGCCCGGCGGACCCGCCGCGGCGGGGCCGACACGTCGGCAGGGCCCCCCGCGCCGCCGCCCACCCACGCGGCCGGGCCCGCCGGGGGCGCCGCGCCCCGCTCCGCCCGTCCTCGGGCAGAGGAGCGGGGCCAGCTCCGGGTCCCGCCGGCCGTACCTGCGGCCGGCCCGCCCGGCCTCGCCGCGCGGCGAACGGCCGTACCGGCCTGCCCCGCTATGACACTGCAGAGCGCGGCCCGCCCGCCCCGGGCCTCGCCTTCCTTCCGCCGCCGGGCCCCGGGGCCCGCTCCCGGCGGCGCCATGATTGATGATCGGCCCCCGAGGCCGCCGGGCCGGGCCCCGCTGCCGCCGCCGCCGGGAGCGGCCTGGGCGCCCGCGCGCCGCTCACCTTCATGTCGGGACATCCTAGTCCAGAGGCGGCGGCCCAGGCCCCTCCCAGGGCTCCGCGCGGGCAGCTCGGGCGCCGCTGCGGCCTCGCCCCCCCGCCGCCGCCCCGCTGCGAGAGGAGAGGGGCCGGGGGCTGGGCCGGGAAGGGGGCGAAAACACAAAGAGGCCGGCGAGGAGCCGGCCTCCCTCCTCCTCCCTCTCCTCCTCCTCCTTCCTCCTCGCTCGCCCTGCGGGGGCGCGATCCGGCGGCAACGGCTTCCCGGGCGCCGTGACACGGTGACTCCGGGCCCCGCCGGCCGCTGGCGCCGCCCTCCCGCGCCGCCCCGCCCCTGCCGCACCAGCGGCGGCCGCGCCTGGAGCCTTCCCGCCCGGCCCCTTCCTCCTCCTCCTCCTCCTCTCCTCCTCCTCCCGCCCGGCGCGCCGCTGGAGGAAGAGGAAACTCTCCGGCAGGGCGGCGGCTCTCCCGCGAGGGCGGCCGCGGCCCGGCCGGGCCGGGCGGCGGCCGCCGGGGGTGGGGAGGCGGGCAGGAAGCGGCCGAGGTAACGGGACCCAGCGCCGGCCTGACCCGGACGACACGCGTTAATCAGCTCTTTTATGGGGAAGGAGCGGCAGAGAGCAGCCCGGCGCATGCCCTAGGCCGGCGTTCGGTCACCGATCGCGTTACTCTTTTTGCCAGCTTTGGGAAGCTGCGGACCCCAGGCGCAGGGCTGGAGTCTTTTTCCTTCTAGTTTTTCCCCTTCCGCCTTTGTCAGGCCTGTAGAGGACTGCCAGGAGCGTCCTCCAGCCAGGCTCCAGCTCCATATGGAGGAGGCCCACGGGGTGCCGTGTTGTCATCTCACTCACTGAATCACAGAATCTTTTGAGTTGGAAGGGACCTACAAGGATTATCGAGTCCAACTCCTGGCCTCGCACAGGAGATCCCCATGAGTCACACCATGTGCCTGAGAGCATTGTCCATGTGCTTCTTGAACTCTGTCAGGCTTGGCGCTGTGACCACTGCCATGGGGAGCCTGTTCAGTGCCCAACCACCCTCTGGGTGAAGAACCTTTTTATAATATCCAAACTAAACCTCCCCTGGCACAACTTCAGCCCATTCCCTCGTGTCCTGTCACTGGTCACCACAGAGCAGAGATCAGTGCCTGTGCCTTCTCTTCCCCTCCTGAGGAATTTGTACATTGCAATGAGGTCTCCCTCAGTCTCCTGCAGGCTGAAAGTGAGCCTATGAGCCGCTCCTCATAGGGATTCTCCTCAAGGCCCTTCACTCCAGACAAGTGTCTCGATCTGTCCATACCACGGGGAATTTTCGTCCTGTCATCGTTGCTTTCAGCCCTTTCATGGAAGCAGGCCAGTCTTGACATCTCAAGTGAAAGCCCCATGGCATGGCTGCATTCCTTCCCTGGTACAGATGCATGAGTCACACACATCATGTATTTTCATTCTGTGCTGCCTTTCTTACTATGGCATTGTGGCCTTTCCTCAGATTTCATCCATGGTAATTGCACCATCTCTCTCATCTCCCACCTGCTTTTGTTTTCCTCTAAGTGTTTCATCTCCTGCCATGCCCATGGCATTCCTCCATCTTTTCCCTCTGCCAGTACATGTCCATCTTCTCTGCTGTCTTACACCACAGCCCTCATATATCTGCCCCAGCCCTGCAATTCTTGTATGTTTACACTGGTGAAGTACCTTTTCAGTCTGTTTCAAAGGCCGTGAGGGCCGAGCTGCTGAAAAAGGCATCAGTGAACCAGTAAGTACTGAAAGGAGGAAGTGCCAACCTCATTCCTTGCACCACCTCCCTCCATTGCCAATTGTATTATATAGGCTCTGCTTCACACCCTAACAAGCGTGTGCACACTGCACTCTGACTGCCTGCTTCAATTCCAGCTTTCCCTTAGCCACTTGCAGTTTCATAAACAGTGCCTACTGAGAGGGCAACCTGGATCTAAAAGTCTAGAAGTCCAGTGGGTTGTGGATTTTCAGTGGCAGCAAGCAATAACTGTGCACTGGATAAGCTGCAGGGGAAACTGGGGGTCATTTTGACTGATGGGAGCCAATGACTTCACTGCTTGTGAAAGCAGGGGAAGAGTCAATGACCAGGAAAGAAGGTTGCAAGAAGTACACCACAGATGACAAGAAGATAAATTTGCAGCTGTCATAAAACTCACTACCAAACTATGAAAGCAGTATCTTCAAGAGAGTTCTGGAGATGAAAATGTACGTGTCTTGCCAGCATTTCACAGCAACAGTGCACAGAGTGGGGCAGTGAGTATCATGTGTCTTGCTACTTTTATTTCATCACCAGCACTTTCAAATGGCAGTTGTCTCACTCAGATGCAAAATACAGTCCGTCAGGTGCTCACGGTTGATGCTCTCTTTCTGTCCCTAGAAGAGCAGGCAAGCTCACAAGCTGGTAACTCAGCTGGTTAGTGATATTTTGTCTCTGTGTCAGACTGCGGTTCCTTGTGTATGTAACTCTGCCTCACTCTGAGCCACTACCATGTTGGCCCGTGCTAGGTTTTATCTTGTTCTGACAGAGTGGCCTCCCACAGGAGCTTCCCCCCATGCATCTGATAAAATACAGACTTCAAACCAGGCATTTCACTGGGACCTGGAAGATTCTGGTTTTAGTCATGGAAGTCCTTGGTCTAATCATCGTGTTTCTCCAGGTTTTTGTTGAAAAAACAGTTTCATAACGTTTTGTCTATTAAGTGTCAGGTGCATGGATATCCCTTGAGTGCACAAGGACCGATGAGCCCCTCAGCACACAACTTTTCTAAAATACCCCTGGTGTCTCTTCTGTAGCCTCTTCTACATCTTTGTAGGCTTGAGTCCAAAATTAAAACTAGAATCCTGTTATTATCTGCTGTTTTCTTGCCTTAAGGCCAGTATCTATACCCAATGAGACAGTATAGATAAAAGCCTTGGTACTTTTGGAATCACATTAGAATGTGCCTGCATGTGCAACAGTATGTAAAATACACCTGCATTATATCCTGCAGTGGGAATTTTGCTGATTATGTCCACTGCAAATATAGCAAATACTGCAAATCTAAGATGCTCAGATTCCCAGTGATGAGGATGTAGAAACTCTGACTGTGTGTGCAAAGAGGTATGTAACAGCATTTGAAGGTCCTTTGCAACGTCATGGCCACCAGTAAAAACTATTATTTTTTTAGCATTATCATGATAATTAATAACTTATGCTGTCCTGGTTTTGAATGATACTGTTTCTCAGGCCTGTTATTTCACAGGCAGAATGAGAAAGAAAAATTTTAGTCGAGTTTATAAAGTTCTGGTCCACTTGGATCTTTCTGTCCCAAAGGGAAGAACCTAGCATAATTTGGTTTCTTATTCTTTCTCTCACATGCAGCACAAGAACTTAAAGGTGGTTCTTCCTATAAAGCCACAATGAAAAAAAATTCAACATTAGTGTTTTCCTGACAGATAAATGCAAGCTGAAAAGCAAAAATTTTCTTACCCAAAATCCTTCAAGGTCAGAGCCAGGCAAGGGATTAGAGACCCAGATCTCACAGCTAATTAGGCCATTGAATAAGCCACAGCGATAAACAGAGAAATTGGTGAATTTTTCCAAAATGAAATAATAATATGATAAAATTTGTGCTTGGAAGTAATAAAATTCTGAATTAGGGAAGACATGTTTGTGTGGCCTCATGTGGCCACTGTAAAAAGGGCCGGTGTCTGGGGCAGAGTAGGAAAAGACTGAATACTGAACTGAACAGTGACATCCTAGAACAGAACTCCCGGGTGTTAAAAATGTTACATTACAAGGATACAGTACATGAATCTTCTTGAAGTCTTTCACCCTCTTGTGGGCTACTGAAAGCCCACCGAAATTGTATTTTTAACTTGTTTCAGTGATAACCTACAAAGCTTCATCCATTTGAGGAAACAGTCTCTGCTTCAATTTGCTTGAACTTGTCATCACCAAGGTGGGGCACCCCACTGCATGCAACACTATCTCTTTTCCAGTTGGGTGGTTCAGCTGCACACTTAGAAGTAAGATACGCTGTTACCACAGCGGTGTTAAAACTTATATATGTCAGTGGCTTGGATCAACCGGGTCATCAGTGGACACATAGGGAACTGTGATACATACACGCTCAAATATTAAATTTGTACACTGGTACATGTCAGGGCTCCCACTACACTTCCTTTTCTAACTGCTGTTTTTCTGCCTATTCTTCTTCAGTAGGGGTTCAACATGATACAGAGCTGTGTTTTGGCTGTGTTTAGCATGATATGTAAATAAAGATTTTAAGATCAAACAGAGAAAGACAATCTAATTTATAAGGAGACAACTGATAGGACTTAACTTCTTACCCTCTTCTGTTTTGTTTTGGTTCCTGTGCCAAGGACACCTGCTTTACCACGATAATGGACCAGAAAACCCAGAGCCTCTGGGATTCCTGTGACTCGATGCTGGATAGGAAATTGTATTTCTACATAAATACTTCTTGTGAACTGAATTTTTTCATGTTCCCAGGCCTGCTTACAGTGTCTTGCAATCCAGCTTGAAGTGACCAGAGCACTGAGGAACAGCACAAGTGAAATTGTAGGAATCAGGAACATCAGATGGCATCCCTTAGTGGCTCTCATTTGTAGCTTTTGCAATGGACTACACCAGATGAGAGCAGACTAGAACTTTTAGCAGGTTTCCCCCCCAACCCTCCCCCATGGTAACTGAATTTGGCCTTGGAGCTAAACTGAGCTAAGATCAACTGAGTAGGCTATAAAATGCTCATCATCAGTTTAAAGTTTTATTAGAAGTACTCCTTTTGATTGCTGGGCACCACAAGGATGCGCAATGGAAATGCTACGCTGCTATGGCCATAGTTTATTGGCAGCCAGGAGCTGCAGAAGCTGTTCCATTGTTTTAGACATGCAGTCTAGGTGTAAATGTCACGTCTGCCGTCTTTCCTGACCAATGGCATCCCCATAGTCACCTGCACATACCTTGAAATTACCACCACTCTCAAGCCATCTGTAACAGATTTTGAATGTTCCCAGAATCCTTATGGAAGTTGGAGAGGTGGCATGAAGAGGTTAAGCTGATTGGTTCTTGTACACGAGTGGACATATGCATGCAGGCAGAATTCTCATATATTCCTGATTTTTTCCTTCTATTAGCAAATATAGGTGGACTTTGGCAAAATCAGGAACTGTCTTGTTCATCTCCTCACCTTTCCAAAGCGCTCCATTTTAGAGTTTGCATTCAGAGGTGATTCATACCCCAGATTGGTCCCTCACTGCTGACAGATTTCATCCTTCTCAGCAGTCAGTTTTTGATGTTGGTTAAAATACCAGATGTTGATATAAAACTAGAGGTGCCCCAGCTAACTCTTTCTCTTCTGCTTTTCTAGCTAAACCTTTATGAGGAATTTGAGCTAAAATAAACACTGAAAATTCATCTAATCATTCTGTCCTCTTACAAAAATATTCCAAACTGACCACAAAGCCTTGTAATGGCATGATTCCAGTAGGCACTCTGTTCTTACAGGACCTAAAGTCACAGCACACTAGGAAATAGAAACAGCTATTAAAAATTCTCCAAATTCCAGTTCTGCTCTCTGTTAGAAGAGGACAAAGGAAAAAGACTTTATCCTTTCTTGAAATTATTTTCACTGTTCCTTTGGAGATTAGTGCTGAACTGACTTATAATCCTCTACTTGATAACCACAAATGTTGCTGTTTTGACTCAAGTACATGTGAATGAATCTGAAACACAACGTCCCAAGCACTGTTCCAGCCAGGAGGAGATATCAGGGATGTGTCCTGTGTACTTACAAAGCCCCTTTTCTGTGAACAGGAGGAAGCAATTAAAACATTATCTGCTCAACACCATGAACACTCCTCTGCTGTCCAAATATATTTTATGCACGTTTCTCAGAGTCATGCTGCAATACTGGTTCAGGCTACAAGCTAAGTTTTCATTAGTCTCTGGGTTTTTCTGCCCTTTTCTTCTCTGCTATCCTCTCCCTCTTTCAAAACAACACTTGCACTTATTCACAAGGAATTCCTTTATTCATAGGCAATTCAAATCATTGAGGGATCCTATCTGTGCCTGTTCTTCCAGTGGACTCTGACATACAGGAGGCAAGCTACTCTTTGCAGAACACAGTGCAGAACACAGATCTTTGGATCTGCACACCTCTGTTTCAGTCAAATTCAAGCCAACTGCCACCTTATGCCTAGACATCCGAGCTCACCTGCCAGGATCATGTGGTGGATGGGATGCTATGAAGAGGTGATACAACACCTGTCTCCACCACCGGCCTAAGACTTTGGGGTGGGTTGCAGGAGGCCTTCATGGCTAGGTCCTTTTCCATGAGGACCCTTGTGAACTAAGAGACCCCTTAGAAGTCACTGCAAAATCTCATCAGTTCCAGGACTACCCAGGCTGAATGCAGCATGGCAAAGCATGGCAAAGGGTTGCCCTGCAGCACTTGTGTCTACTATGCAGGCACGGTGCTGAGGAACAGCAGGCAGGTGAGATTCCTATGGTGCCAAAGAGACTGCCTGCACTCGTTGGAGCAAGGGGGCATCTCTGTGTACACCAGGCATTTTCAGACTGTGAGGACGTGTAATTTCTGCTGTAAAAAGCTCATACTATAAAGTGACAGCTGAAAGCTGGCATCATGGGATACAAAGCCCAGGGTATGCAGGCCGTATCTCGGGCTGCTGAGTAGCAATCCTGCAGTAAAATGGGTTATATCTCATCTTTCTCTTCCTCTTCTCTCCCTATAAATTTTATCCTGCACAGCTCAGACAAGCACAGATCTGCCAATGTAGTAGCAATTAAAATGAAATGAGGAAGTCAATACAGGCTAACCTGGAGGGAAGACACTGCTCTTACTGCAAATGCACAGAACTGCTGGGTGTGCTAGGTGGCTCTATCTGGTTCTGCAGCAGGCACCTATCCTGAAATCATTTGCTGTAATAGTTTTAACTGTTGTTAGTGATGCATGAGAAATGATTTTGGCTGGTCCCTTCCCAGTCATCCATCATCTTCCTCTTCCTTCTGCAATGACACAGGAGAAAATTGCAGCTCCAAGAGGGATCTAGCTATGCCTGGGACACTGCTAATGACAAGCAGATCTCATCCAGCTTTTGGGGTTTTGTCCAGACATCCTTTCTAGCGCTAAACCAGATCTTGCCTAAACCAAATCCCCTCACACATTTTCCCTCTGAATGTCGGGAGCCAAGGACTTTTCTATTCTCACTTTACAAGTTTTAAATTTTTCAGTTAAAGAATGATAATTTAAAAATGGGTTTCTAAAAACAGATGTCTCTGTTTTTCAGTTGCCCATGCAAAATACTCAACAGTCTCTACTTTTACTGTAGCCTTCAGCTGAATTCAGGATCTTTGCAGGCTAGACCTCAAGCAACTTAGCAAATTGATTGTCAGTACCACCCAGCTGGCAGCAGAGTACTGGAACAGTGCTCAGAAGCCCTCCACACTGGCCACGCTCTTGGGCTGTGGATACCTGCAAATGGTCATTTTGACTAATTTTGCAGCAGAGAAACTGTTAGTGGAAGAGGCAGCCAGCAAAGCCAGTGAGCCCCATATGTTACGAAGGCAAGTGTGTTCTCATTGTCCTCTGGCAAAACTGGTAATAAAACTCATGTTCATGGTGTGTCTGGAAGCTAGAGCAGGGACAGATGTGTGCAAGCATCTTGAAAGGGAAGAAGGTTATCTACCTGCCACTGGACAGGGAATGTACATCGACATTACAAACACAGTTCCCTTTTCCTCCTTCCAGGAGGAAGCTCCTTGATAGCAGCACAAGCATTTATTCAGCTGGTTTTGGATCTTTTAGAGAGATGACTTAGACAACAGACAGAACACATCAGAAAAACCACTGAAGTAATTAACCAAATGAACCTCCACAAAGCAACCCAAACCCAAAAGAATGAGAAGCCCACATACAGCAAGACCTCTTCTGCCATGGCAAGATCACTGCTCATAAGCAGTACAGAGAAGGCAGCATTACACCTGTCACCTGACCATTTCAGATACAGACAGAGGCACCAGAGGCAGCATTATACCCGTGGGAAGGGGTAATAGTGGCATGTCCTGGCAGCACTTGCATACACACATAGCAAACAGCTGCACCTGAGTCACTCCGGGTGCTCAAGCTGGCTTGGCTAAAGTCACAGATGTCATCTCTTCATTTACTTAAAATCTCTGGTAGCAACCCCCAAGACTCAGTTTCAACAAACCAGTGGATGAGGAAGAGAGGCCTGTCTTTGACCTTCTTTAGCAAAGTCCCCTGTCTTGCTTACCAGAGTGAGGAAAACACTTTCAGACCTGTAAGAGCATGCTCGACTTCCTCAGTTTAGCCCAAGTCCTCCCCTGACTTCCAAGAAGCAGGAGTAGGTCCTCTTGTCCTTCAGCGTATATTCCCAGAAACAGCCAGTAATGGCCAGCACTTCATTACAGAGGGACTGGAGAAATTTATCATAACAAGGCTGGCTTTAGGGGATGAAATCTTCCCAGCTTGTGAGGGCATATGAGTGTGGATCTCTGACTGGAGGCCTGTCTCCAAAAGGTGTAAATGGGCCACAGAACCCAAGTTCTGAGCGGAGGGGTTATTTTTAGAACACCAGGACTAAACAGAGTCCAAATCTGGTGCAAGGTGTCCAGTGTCAGAGAAGACATCATTTCAGTTAACGAAAAATTGCTCTCCAATTAACACCAACATGAGGACGGTCACTTAGCCCCTCCCCTCCCAGAATACTTGTGCTTGATGTCTGTGTGGCGCTGTGTATTGAATTACCAAGCAGCTGCTCACCCGTGTTTAATTAGCAGGTGTGAAATCAGCGATGTCGCACGGAGGAGGAGGTGATACAGGTGCTCGCCTGCGCTCAGGGGGCGCCGGCGGGTTGGGGATGCGCGTCACACTGTCATCTAGTGGCCGCTGTCCACCTTGCCTGCGGGCCGGCAGCACAGCAGCAGCGGCAGCACGATACAGCAATGACTTCAATTCTGCAAGGCTGAAACCTTAGGTAGGCTTGTATCTCAGGTCATCTTCAGGGACAGCGGAGCACCTCGTGGAGCACAGAGTCCTAGCCTGCACGGAAATTTCATAAGACAGCCGATGTAGGCGCCCAGGGATCCTGAGGTGGGGTCTCTAGCTAAATTTAGTGAAGCTTCTATTAGCTCTTCTTGGCAAGCACTTACAGAAACCTAAATAAGTGAATGCACCCTCAATTTTGGCAGACTTGTCCCACCTCTCCGTAAGTCCCTCATTACCACAGCACTGCATGAATTGGCTGCCAGCACTTGGGAAGAAGTGTTCTGCACGGCCGAAAGTGACGAGAAACTCCCCTGCTTCCCTGCTGGAGGATGCTGCTACAGCAGGTCCAGCTGAATGGCACACTCCTAATCTGCCTCAGCACAGCCAGACAGCAACTGATAGAAGCACTTTGCGCTAGCTGAGGTGATTTTGCACTGAATGGATCAGGAAGGACTTGCACACTGTTTTGTCAGACGATTTGCAAAGACAGTAAGCTGAAAGTCAATAATGGTTTAGACGGACAGAGCCAGACCAAGGCAAGGACATCAGGCTCTGATGAAAGCAGGCATAGGACAGGATTTCATGTACTTTAATAATGCTCTGTCATCCACTCAGTGTTCCAATTACACTGATTTACAAGGGACAGTTGAACCAATAGTCCTCCATTTAGACACAGCTCTTCAGTAACAAAATTGTACACGAGAGTCACACCACTACACACTATCAGAAACAAGTTACATTTTCTTGCAGGGAAGAACCCATTAGGACAAATCACTGTGGTGTTTCCCCTGATCAGATGTTGCAGGTTAAAGTCATTGCCTACAGGTTAAAGTCATCTAAAACTTCCTACTATAAGATCCTCCTCTCTACAGCTCAAATGTTTAGTCAAGTTCCTTGAAAAGAAAGATTTTGTCTCAGACACATTAAAATTAAAGGCTTGGTAGCCGCAGTTGCAACCTCGCTGGCTCAGCCATCGTTTTTCTAGCTCTGACAGCTCAGTATTTCTGTGTACAGCAGACTACCACAGAACTGAGATGCCTTTGCAAGAGAATTTGAGAGCTTCCTTGCAATCCAAATGACAGTAAACATTTGAAAGAAAAAAAGGAACATTTCTGTTACAACATGACTTTTTTTTTGTTGCTGTTGTTTGTTTTTAA
The DNA here is from genome assembly GCF_001715985.3 of Manacus vitellinus. Taxonomy (NCBI): domain Eukaryota; kingdom Metazoa; phylum Chordata; class Aves; order Passeriformes; family Pipridae; genus Manacus; species Manacus vitellinus. The sequence goes on from NW_021940917.1 coordinate 16,209,697, forward strand.
GCTAAACCCCGGTGTTCAGCATAGGATTTTTATGATTTGTTTGGTTACACATTTGTTCTACATGAGACAATGTTTTTTCTGTTAAGAGTATGTTCTACACAGGACAATATATTTTCCCTGTTATGTATCTGGTTATTTCCTCATTGGTAAACTTAGCTCAGAAGTGGCATTATCTTTGCAAGTACCACCCTGCTTGCATAACCAGTATAAAAACCTACTAACTTTGTCAGTAGATAGCTCTTTAATGATTACTTCGACGTCATTTTCAAGAATAAGGCCATAAGATGACCACACCCCAACAAAGCATTTTGTTGGAGGAATCCTACTGTTCTTGATACAGAAGATTACAGGACTAAACCTAAGCTCTTCCCTCAGACCACGAGTGACTAAGAGGTCACATTCCAAAATACACTGTCCCAGTGGACACCGTTCATCAATCCTACATTGGGATGAGTTATTCTTGCTGAAATTCATGCAAGTGTCTACAAAGAATACTCTGCTTTATTCCAAGTGTCCTCTGAATCCTGTTTGTGAAAGACACGGGAACACCATATACGGAGGAACAATTCTGTTCCCTCCCCACTGATGTTTATTTTAAAGACTGCATTTCACTGTTGTATTTCTGAGCTTTCTTGACTGGTAGTGGTAAATACATTACTTTGTCCTGAAGACCTTGAGCACCCTGTCTGTTCAGTACTCTGTATTTAGTACAGCTTCAATTAGGGACAACTCATAGGGGTAGAAACACACACTTTTTCTCTGTGTTGGAGTTTCAAATGTGTTAAAAGCCCCCCAGACATGCAAAAAAAAAAAAAAGCATGCAAAGAATGCATTGAATTAACATATTTCAAATGTTAAAAATAATCTCTACTACTGTTGAATTACAGTAGCAGCTTTTAATGTTTAATGTCAGAAAGACAGATTATATTATGGAATAAATACCAGCATTTGTTTGTTCCCTTTACGATCAATTCCAATGAAATGTTTCATATCAGACAAGCACTCTATAAGAACACAGTTTACAATAACTTTTTCCTGAAAACAGAGTAGATGTGGTTTTCTGGTGCAGGTATAGACATCCTTCGCAGTTCTGTACCGCAGGTGCCTTCTATCCTTCACAAAGGGGAGGAAAAATACTCCTTGGCTGAATATATGCATGGGAAAGATAGGAAAAGGTACAACAAGGTTAAGACATCTCATGCAAAGAGGTCCCAAATAAAGCCATTCTTTCCCTTCCAGTTCAGAGAAGATACATAACATTACCAGTTAATCTCCTGACCTGTGACTTCAGTTCGATCTGGTTACAAAGGGTGAATAAAAACATTAAAAAAATCAGATTTTCAGCCGTCTGAACAGAATTCCAAGAAAAAACTAAGCAGATCTTCTAGGATCCTCAAAGGATTTTTTCCTGACTGTGTAGATGAGAATTCAAGACTCCACTGAATACATCAAGTATTCAACTGAAAGTTTCCAGGTTAAGAATACTCAGTGCAAAAGACACCTCACAGTGATAGAATCCAATGTCCGTGAAAGGGGATATTTTATCTCTACTAGCATCTGAGAAGAACAGACTACACACACATGAAGACCAAAATAAACACACTAAAAAAACTCAGACAAATGCTTTAAGTTATGTTTTTATTATAAAATTACACTTGGAGTTAGTTGCATATAATAGCTTATGCTGACAGTGTTGCACAGCTGCTCCCACAAAAGGCAACAACTGCAGGGCCTGCTTGCACTAACCATGTTACTTTATATCCACTACAGCTAAATTAACTGCAGTCATTACTGCATCTGATGAGACAGGGTTAGGAACCACAAGTGGGTAAGCCAGGACATGAGAAATTTTTTTGTGCCTCAAAGAATCACAGAATAGCTTATTTTGGAAAAAACCTCTAATATCAAGTCCAACCATTAATTGAGTACTGCCAAAATCGTAGGTATTTTTAGGTAGGAACTAAAACCTTTACTCAGTACATTTCAATAATTAAGCCTGAATACAACCTGGGCCAAAAGATTCCTAAAAAAACCTGGACAACTTTATGGAACAGATCCTGAAGGAGCTGACTTGGAAAGATGCCCTCCTTGATCTGCTGCTTGTCCACAGAGTGGATCTCGTTAAAATGGAGACTGGTGGCCTCTTGGCCACAGTGACCATGAAGTGATTGAGTTTAAAATCACTTAAAATCTCCTTGACAGGAAGAAAAGTGCCAGTAAACCCTCAACTCTGGACATGAGGAGAGCAGACTTCAGGCTGCTCAGGGAATCAGTAAGTAAGGTCCCCTGGGAAAATGTTTTTGCAGGTGCTGGGGTCCATCAGTGCTGGTCACTTTTCAAACATCACCTCCTAAGGGCACAGGAGCAGCAATTCCCAAACACTGGAAGTCAACCAGCTGAGGCAGAAGGCTGGCTCAGTGCAGCAGGGATCTTCTCTTAGAAATAAGGCAAAAGAGGAAAGTCTATGCCCAGTGGAAGCAAGGTCAAGTGACACAGAAAGAATTCAGAGATGCTCCTTGCCACTGTAGGGAGAAAATTCATATAGCCAAAGCTCTGAGGTTGAAGGTGCCAGAAATGTGGGGGACAATAAAAAGCTTTTCCCAACACATTAATGGCAATAGGCAGTATAGAAATATCATCAGCCCGTTACAGGATGAGCATGGTTGTATGAGTTGGGTTTCAGAAAGGGTGCTGAAAAGCACCCAGGGAGATGTAGTTCCCAAGTACTCCCACACACATGGGCAGTGAGATGCCCTTGGTGACTGGTCAAGGGAGTCATATGTTACTTTGCACCCATATATATAAGGTGTTGTCTGACTTGAATAAAGAGGATTCGGCTGTGAACCCCCAAACTAGCCGGGTCTGTGTGGTTTGTATTATATTAATATGCTTTATCTGGCGCCCAACGTGGGGCACAACCCTGTATCGGGGATGACTAGAGACTGCCTTGTAACAAGGAGAATTACAGTAGCGTTCGAATGAGTTTGTTTTAAAAACTTGGAATGCTTTTCTCTGAAAAAAAGTCAGACATTGTAAACCGAGCTAAAAGCAGGCAGAAAACGTCATTAAACAAAGGACATGGAATACCAGTGCAAAAAGATGACTGGGATATCGCGTAGCAAAGGACTGTGTGGAGCTCTGAGAATCTAAGTATTGTGCACATGAGAGACCTGGCAGAGCAAAGCTTTGAAAGGAGAAAAGCTAAAGCTACAGAGAACTCAAGGTAAGCAGCCGGCATAGAAAGTTAAAATTCAAAGAAAATGACAGAAATAACTATGCAGGATTCTTTTAAGTAGAATCCTTGGTGTGACTGCTTGAAAAAAAATTTGGGGAGACTGCTCAAGAGAAAGCAGAGGTAGAAGATGCGGACACTTTAAAAATCTCACATACAACTCCCAGATTTGTCCATGGAGCAAAACTTTAAACCTTTTGTTCACCCCACGAGCCCTAACAGACAAAGGACTCCACCAAACATAGGAGCAGACACGGGGGTGGGGTAGAACCGTGTGCAGACAGAGGTTTGCAAACCTAAAGGACCTAACAAAGGACTTGGGCTGGGTTTCACACAGGCAGGAGCGAGCACGGGGCACGGACTGTGTGACTGTTAGGGAAAGACAGACCTTGAGTCCACGAGGCACTGCCACACTGCAGCCACGTGGTGGCCACGCCACAGCTTGGGAATCACCACCTTGCCCACGGACAGCTTGCTGAGCGTCCCAGCTTGAGGAAGCGTGCTTAAAACATGTGATCCGGTACAGCTGCCAGACATGATTACCAGAAGTGACAGACTGAGAAACATACAACTAATAACCTCTACAAAAACCCAAGCTTCGTGATTTAAATAGAGACATAATAAAAATTCTAAGTGTGCATGAATGAAGATGAATGAAGTGGCCACTTATGTATGAGTGTGAAAAGGTAGCTCATCATCATGGCTAGGCTTCATGAACGAAGATTTGGGAAGGGCTCTACCCACGTTTGTTGCAAGCACATTGGAAAAGGTAGCTACCTTGGTGCGAATGAATGAGAGAAGCTGTGTGGACATGTATATGCTTCATGTGCCCTGAACAAACAACACTTGCATCACCTAACACTTGCTCTCTAAGGGCCCTTTTCTTGAAATGGAGTTGAATTTCTCCTGGTTACCAATTACACGCAAGCCCTTGGGGAAGTGAAAGTCAATGTTTTACCCGGTTATGCAAAAACCCTCAGGTTAATAAAGTTGTTGTTTATCCCAAATACATACAAACCCTTAGGAAATAAAAGTTCAAATTTATGTCAAGCAAGTTTCAAGGATAAAAGCTCAAATAAGTAAGTTTGTTGAGAGACCAAAGTGGGCAGTGAGCTGAGTCACTGTGATGCAGTGCTGATTGTTAAAGAGGGTTAAACAGTTTAAAATGTACTGTTATATGCAAAGTTCTGTATTTCCTCATAATAATAAAGAGGGGAGCTGGGTTTCAGGAAGGGTGCTGAACAGCACCCAGGGAGATGTAGATCACAAGTACTCCCACTCACATGGGCAGTGAGATGCCCTTGGTGACTGGTCAAGGGGACATGTTACTTTGAACCCATATATATAAGGTAATGTCTGATTTGAATAAAGAGGATTTGCCTGTGAACCCCCAAACTAGCCAGGTCTATGTGGTTTGTATTATATTAATACGCCTTAGATGGTCACCTCACACACAGGGGCAGAGACAAGGCAAAGCTGTTTAACACATTCTTTGCCTGTGTTCATCACGCATGACAGACCAAGGGAGGTCTGCTCAGTGCCCTGAGTGGGAGGACCATGACTGCCAGAATGACCAACTCCCAGTCAAACCTGAAATTGTGTGGGATCTGCTGCTCCAGCTGGATCCTTACAAATCCATTGAGCCTTATAGGTTTCATCCCAGAATCCTCAAAGAGCTGGCTGATGTCACTGCAAAACCTTTCTCGATAATTTCTGAGTGATCTTGGGGAAGCCACAACTCAACTTGAAGCTGGCAAATGTTCTTCAGCCGGGAGGAGACTGAGGGGAGAAGCCTGCAACTTTCTCATGAGGGGAAGAGGAGGGGCAGGCACTGATCTCTGCTCTGTGGTGACCAGTGACAGGACCCAAGGGAATGGGCTGAAGCTGTGCCCAGGGAGGTTTAGTTTGGATATCAGAAAAAGGTTCTTCACCCAGAGGGTGGCTGGGCACTAGAACAGGCTCCCCAGGGCAGTGGTCACAGCACCAAGCCTGACAGAGTTCAAGAGGTGTTTCGATGATGGCACATGGTGTGACTCTTGGGGATGGTCCTGTGCAGAGCTAAGAGTTGGACTTGATGATCTTTGTGGGTTCCTTCCGACTCAGCATATTCTGTGATTTCTTGACTGCACCTAGAGCTATCACCAGAAGCAGCAGTGATCCAGGACTATACAGCACTCTGCACTCCTCTTTCATTGCAACATCTCACTGGGGGAATACTACACAGGATTTTAAACGAGTTTATGACTCTACTTAGTATTGCTTTAGAACGGCTTGAGAGCTTAATACTGTTTTCTTCCATATTCAGTTACTGTGGCTTATCTGTCAGTGTGCTGGTCTGTTCAGTGCCTGAACTGTGCTTGCTCTTAAGGGACCTTCCAATGTATCTCCAGTATTCCTTTCGAATGGTGTCTTTTTCTTTAGCCAGAATTTCACACAACTATGAAAGAAAAATAGAGAGAGTGGAATGTTATACCAAAAGCTTACAGAATCCTTGTCTTTATAAAGTGCATGCAATATATGTTTCAGATAGTATTAGAAAAACCTTTGTCAATAACAGTATTTGTTTTATTCACTGGATTTATAACTGTCGAACAATATCAAACTGATGACAACTCCAAATGGTAGTCAACCAGTCTGACACTGCACAAAAATCCCTCCAGTTCCATTTCAGTCTCAACAGTTTCCTTGTGACTCCTTTCCATGCCTAGGACTTGTCATCCACCCCAGCCTATTCAGCCTATAGTATATCACAATATATTTCCTGAGAACCTTGACCGTCTTTTCGTGATCCAACAGGTGTAAACCACTTGATTCCAAACACTGGAGGATCATCCTGCTCTTGAATCTTCAGTACTCCTAATGGACAGACAGGAGAAATCCTGTTTCTGTTTTTTCTCAGCAGATTGTCCCAAAAGGGCTCTCCATGCAAGTCAGTAACCATCTCTCATGATATGTTAAGAGCTGGTGCTATACAGACATTGCTACATGTTTGTTTGGATTTTTTTTATTTTGGTTTGGGTAAGCAGTCATGTATATCCTACTCACAGGATAGGTTTTGTATATTTTACATGGTATGAACACTGTCTCCAAAGGTTCTAGTAAATTCTCTTTTATATGCAGATGACATTGCCTTACTCAGTGAAATGGAATCGAGAAATTAGGAGCTTGGATGCCTAAACAGAGGAAGAAATCAAATTCAGTGAAATAGTATAAAGGGGACATAAATCTAGGAGGTACAGCTGCACTTAGTTACAATCTCCTCCTAGAACACAACAAAGGGGAAATGTTGAGAAAGAATAATGTTGGAACACAAAGACACCAGGCAAAACTGCAGCTCAAATTACATCAAGCTCCAGTCTGTCCCACAGTGAACGAAAAGTGTAATAAAAATTACACTACAAACGGCACCAAGGAGTACCCAAATATGAAGCACTGGGAGATAAACAACATTGCTAGAAGTAATTTATTCTCTGTAGGAAATGGTGCCTGACGTTTGTTACTGATGTCCCCAGTGCCTGCTGGCCATAAGCTAATTGTGACAGCTTTCTCAGAGAAAGCTAAGAAGGGCAAAAGGAGTTTGAGATTGTTTGGATACAGATACTCTGAGAAAAAAATCATTAACCTACAGAGAAGAGAGTGAGTTCATGCTACAAAGTTAACACTAGAAACCAATTGTTCAAACCTCTTCTTTCTTCTGCAAGCAGTATTAGAAATCTTCCTTTACTACCAGGCGAAGAAAACTTACAGTGATTCTGTAACTGGTGAGTTATTATTTAAATTCATGAGACCCTTGTGATTGTGTGGCTTTTGTGTTCAACTCTTCAGAGACCATTGGTTTTAGCAAGTAACCTTTTTTTTATTAAAATCAACCCCATTTTGTCAGGCAGTAAAACCAGACAGCAAGAGATGTCATTGCTGAGAAGCAAAACCAAGCCCTCAAAACGTACCTCCAATGCCTTGTTCAGTGTTTCTTCCTTGTTATCACACTGGTTTTCAAGCATATCTTCATATATGTCCACGAGGAAGGCAATCAGATAGGGTGAACTATGACTGGGCTGTAAATTCAACAGTTCCTCTAACAGATTTGGATACTTAGAAAGACCACGATCCTGCAGAATCCTAGAAGAGAGGTTAATAGGCTTGACACATGATCTTGACCATGAATCTGGTGTGAATAATTGCATTTTTGTTATGACTCCTTTGCTTGGAGATCAGTTTTTGAAATCAGGGTGCAAATACAAGTAAGGCAGAAGGTAAGCAGCATGCAGCACTAGGACAGCTTAATGTTGTATAAGCTAGTACAGTTCATGCTCGACTGAACTGAAGTTAGACTGAAAGCATGTTCCTTAATTCCTACTCTATGCTCTTGAACCTACTAACATTACAGTCAAGATTTTAAAAGCAGAAGTACCTGCAGTCCTCCTACAAGAACTACAGGGTTAGAAGCCTAGTGGAAAGTTACAGAGAAATGAGGTTAATGTAGTAACACCTTGTGTCAGTATTTGCCTGCTTGCTTAAGCACACTACACTAGGATGAACAGCAACAAGTTCTCTTCAATTAAGAAGCAGGCATAAGACACCTTATACAGATATTCTCTTTGCCTCACAGAGAAATAGACCTCACCCTTTTAAATAGTTCCAAGCACTCTCATTATGTGGCACTGCTTTGATCATCTCAAGAGTGTACCTGCAAGAAAAAGAGAACAGGTCATGAATGCAACCAATAACAATACAGTTAGAAACTACCTGGAAGTGCTCAGAAGATTCCGAATACATCCCTCTAGTCTATACTTCAGCCTTTTTGCAGATCATGTCAGCTGGGTCATAGATCAAAAATGGCTCACAATATAATCATCAGAAGTCTCAGAGAGGCAGACACTGTGAAAGCTGTTTTAAAATCTGAAGTGTTCAATTCGGTGGGCTTTATACAATAATTAGCTGGTTCTCAAAATTATTAGCAATAACACTAAGAAACAACATAATATACTCTCCTGATATGCTAAAGGAATAACTTGTGTCTTGATGCTCAGAAATGGTGAGGGGCTGAAAAAGGCTGGAGTAACTGAAGATCAGGGTGAGCTATGTTAGTACGACTGCAAGTGGTATGTTCTGTACCTATTTGCAGAACCTTTTTCATGAGGCTGCACTCAAGCAAACCCATAGAAAGGCAGAGCTTGAGCTTTCAGCTCACACAGCCTTCTGCAACAGTTCTTTGAAAGCAGCAGTGAGGCAACTGCTCTAAAAGTGAAGCAAGGAAAGGCACCTCCCATACAGTCACAAAGCCGCATTTCATCTCCACCAAACAGACTTTACCTTCTGCCCTTTCCCAGTATAACCAGGCATTCCAACGATTTCCAGAGACAGCAGATACTGACAAAAAGTTACATCAGGTGTACCAGAAAAAGAATACCCCAAATCCTAACTATTTTTTAACATTCTGCAGTCACTAGGACAAAGACTGAGTTTACTGAGCATCAAGTAGCCCAACTACAGTTCTATAATGATATCTGTGAAGTCTTAAACCTTTGACAGTCTGGTTCTTAAGATGGGATCCAATTATCTTGAACAGATCAAGGGAGGATGTCCCATCGAACCTCTCAAGAGAAGAAGTTGAAAATATCCAAGTCTAAGTCATGGAAACAGTTCAAAGTTATAAACTGGTAGAGAAGTACAACTTGCAGCAGGTTGCAAAGACAACCATGAAAGGTGGTGAGGCCTGGGATCCCCTAAAAAATGTACTAATGGACATATTCAGAAATTCAGTCTTTCTTCTGAAGAATAACTCCAAAATATTCCAGTTCCTTATTTTGATTGCTTGTCCACATTAGACAAATATCTTCTTGTAACTAATAAACCTGACCAGCAGGACGAGATACGAAACCTATATAAAAAAAACTTCTCTTACCATCATGAGTAGCAAAATACATGTCTAGAAGCCCAGTTTGCCTTCAGTTAGAAATATACCACTCAGAAACAGTGAGCTCATTTTCCTCAAAACTAGCCAACTCAGAGAGGTAGTTGTCTTTGTGCCAACCACATACCCCTGAAAGCTCCTTTCTTTTTCCAGCTCCATCAAATTCCTCACAAAAGGCAACTGCTCTTTCTACAATCCATGTCCACATTACATTTAAATCATTGTGGCTACTGTACTACTGAAACAGCAATTTAGTACAACACAAAGAGTGCCTGTCATTCCAAGCTTTCTAGGGGTAGGATACTAATGAATGGCACAACTTAAGTGGTTCCAGTGTCACGGATTTTCTGCAGGTTTTCCCACTGTAGTCAGTTGATCATAAAAAGCCAAAAGTTTTGTTTGAACAATAAACAGCAGGTTGGGAGAACAGATTTATGAGAGTAGCTTGCCCAGGGTAAGCAGAGCTTGCTTCAGTCTGACACTTGATCAGCTACCCATGACAGTGAACCTCAAAAGCGCATGAAAAACAGGAAACACAAGCCCATGCAGACTGTCCAAGTATTCCTTTGCTTCCATGTAATGGAGAACTCTTAATGTGAGCCTGAATAGCATAACTAACCGGACTTCTCTGTCTAGGACTGCTGGATCATCGTAGCCAGTGGTGTTGAAAATGACAAAGTGTCGTTGGTTCCAAACAGAGTTGTTTCTCACATCTTCTCTCAAAAGCTGGTCTACATATTCCAGTTCATTGTCCCATAATTTGAACTCCTATAGAAAGGGAAGGAAGAGAGGGAATCACAATCAAAAGTTTTTATCTTTTTAAAATTAAATACATGATCCTTGCTCCTAAGTTGTCTGAACATCAGATATAGAGACTTTTCTTGAAGAAATCAACACAAAGTTCAAAATAAAAAAATAAGGGTGCACTAAGAACATGCTACGCCATTCAGTGGCACTCAGAAGTTATTAGCTCATCATTAAATTCACACACATAACAGTAAGCAAACAACAGGGCAACTTTTTGACCTCACTTCCTAAAAGGCAAGTTCACAGCTAACCCCTACCACGCACTAAAAATGCAGTTGCTTTTCCCCCTTCAGCCTTAAGAAACAAAGTGCCAAATGCAATTCAGGTTGTATTTAAGAAGCGAAACTCTACAACCTGAGCAGGTTATTTAAGGAACCAATGAGTTCTGTGGATATACAATACCTGAATAACCCACTGTCTGTGTTGCCATGCATGGTAGTTTTTGGCATCTTGGTTAAGAATGTCAGCTATGAACTCAAGCTCTTGGGATGGATCCTGCAGCCACTCCACCAACACTCGTCTGTGATGCCTGATGACAAGAGGAACAAAGACTAAAATTTTTTTGTGAACGTGTGGTCTGTATTAAAGCAGCATACGGCAACTGTTCTGCTCAGGAAAAAACCCACTAGTTAAATATTTCAAACTAAACACACCAAAGCATGTCACTTGGCTCTGAGAAATGTATGATGTCTACTTCTATTACAGTAAATTCTACCTACACGTACACATTGGCCAAACATCTCATGTTAGGCAAGTAATGTTCACCTGAAGTAACCTATTTTCACTTTTAACACTCATGGCCAAAATCTTTAGCAGAATAAAATCTTCTAGTACTACATAATTTTCACCAGCAATATCAACATTGCTGTTTTGCCTATTCCCATTCACTTTGGAGAAACCCAACAACAAGCAAGCAAACTCCAAGACACAATAAAAAAAAAATACTAATTTCTATTTGCCTCTTTGTTTGCTTTTTCACAAGTCATTTTTTTCATGTCAGACTTATTTTGACAGTTTAAAAATTTAAATTAACAAGAAAACAAGATTTGTTTAGCATGTTATGAGCATATGTTTAGAATGAATAGCTGAAGAGAACTTTGAAGTGATGCAACTCTATTTAACTCCTCTGCTACTGCCACTGCAGCAGCTCCAGAATGCAGCTCTTAATAACTTTTAGGACCAATGGTCACAGCTTATGGACAACTGACAAAGCAAAAGTTAATTGCAAAAATGTTACAAACTGAAAAGACTGCACGGTTTTACCAGACTTGGTAGTTCTTTGGCTGATCTTCAATGATAGCTGTAATATACTTAAGTTCCTCGTGGAGATCTTTTCCCAAAGACTGCAGGAGGACTCTCCGGAAATGCCTGTATAAAAGTCAAGCATTTGAACACTGCAACAGGACTTTCCTAAAATTCATGGAGGAGAACGCAGAACCACCTTTGTTCACAGCTCTTCTAATAGATATCGAGTTAAAAATAGTGAAAAAACTAAAACCAGTGCAAAAACCTAAACCATATATCTAGTTCTGTTGAAGGGCATTCAATTCTTGAACAGTGAAGAACTGGAACGTGACTGGTTACAACAGTTTGTTACCTAAGATTCTAGCAATGCTGTTTCAAGTTAACATGTCTACACACACTAGTCTTTTTGCCACAGAAACTATGACTTCTGTGCTTAAAATAATGTAAACTTCCTGATTTTGTGGAAGTTAGTGGAATAAAGATGTACAAGAGGCACTTGTTGGCTTTCGCGAGTTAAGAGGACCTACTCTGAATATCAGAAATTCACTGTTTATTCATTACCTATCTAAACAGTAACCTGACAGATCTTCTAAAATTCACTATTTAGTAAGTATAAACTTATTTGCTATCATGCTTTTATGCCTCTTCTTGAAGTCAGCTGAGGGTATCTTCAGCATTTTGCCAAGGCCACATTATCAGATAAGTGATATAATTTTAAACTGCAAAGTCCTTTTTGTGGCCAACCCTTGATCTTGACTGATAACATCCCCAAAGCCAAAAAACCTCACTGAATCAAAATGAGACACGGAAAATACTGAACAAAGGCTTTCTTTGGAAGTTCACCAGAAATCTACAAACTCCTCTGTGTAAACTCAACTGGTCGTGGCCTTATTGGACTAATAAGATATTGAAGACATAAGAGGTAGGCAATCAAATGACCACAGAAACAATCCCAAGGTGATTACCTACCATACTGTGTAGTTTGCAGCGTTTAACTCAATGGCATCTGCTGTTAGCTTGAAAGCTCTTTCGCTCCTCTCATCCCGCTGCAGAACAGCCCGGAAGTAATCGTAGACATCTCGAACTAAACAGATAACAGCATCTTATCCAAGGCTGTGAAACAACGGCGCAGTGGGCTGACCCTGGCTGGATGCCAGGTACCCACTAAAGCCACCCTCTCACTCCCCTCTGCAACCGGACAGAGCAGAGACAAAAAAACCGGCTAAGGATTCATGAGCTGAGATAACAGCTGGGAGAGGTCACTGACTGATCGCCCTCACAGGCAAAACAGACTCAAAGTGGGGATGTTAAGTGAATTTATTACTAAGAGGGTCAGAGCAAAAGACTGAGAAGTAAAATAACCTTAAAAACACCTTCCCCTCACTCCTCCTTCCTTCTGTGTTCTCCCTCCTCCCCCCCAGTGGTACAGGGGGACAGGAATGGGGGTTACAGTCAGTTGTTGTTTCTGCTGGGGAAGAGGAGTCCTTCTCAGGGAGAGGAGTCCTTCCCCTGCTCCCGTGGGGTCCCTCCACAGGAGACAGTCCTTGAACTGTTGCCATCCCTCAGGCAGCAGCTCTTCCCAAACTGCTGTCCCGTGGGTCACTCCTCCATGGGGTCAGTCCTTCACCAATGAGCTGTCCCAACATGGGACCCCCACAGGGGCCACAAGTCCTACCCAGGAAAAACCTGCTCCAGTGTGGGCTTCCCTCTCCAGGGGCTGCAGGTCTCCAGCAGGACCCCACTCCCTCTTGGGCCTCCCACGGGGTCACTTCCTCCTTCAGATATCCACCTGCTCCAGCATGAGCTCATCCATGGGCTGCAGGGGCACCTCTGCCCCACCATGCTCTGCCCCACGGGCTGCAGGGCCTCAGTTCCAGTGCCTGGAGCACCTTCTGCCCCTCCTTCTGCACTGCCCTTGGTGTCTACCTTGTTGTTCCCATGTTCTCACTCTGCTCTTCCCTGGCTGGAATTCCTTCTGTGCCACAATCTTCTTTTCTTAAATATATTATCACAGAGGCATTACTGTCACTCCTCCTTGGTTCAGCCTTGGCCAGCGGCAAGAAGCCCGTCCTGGAGCCGGCTGGCATTGGCTCCACTGGACAGGGGAAGCTTCTGGCAGCTTCTACCAGAAGCCACCCCTGTAGCCCCCCCACCCATCAGACCCAGCCACAGAAACCCACTACAAATGGCCTGATTAGAGGGTAATGTTAATAATCCTTTGAAGTTATTTCTTGTTTTGTGTACTTGAAATATACCTCTTTGAAACAGTAGCTACATATTGCTCTGACAGCACTTTCGACTAAAACCTCTGCATGACACTAGCCCACTGAAAAGCTGCAAAAGTATGTTAGAAATACACCATCTGAGTAATATCCAAAACAATCATAAAAGTTCCATGCTGCCTACTCACCCTATTTCTCCAGGCGCAGGAGTTTCACATCCCACTTTCACTTGTGGGCTGGAAATGCCTTATGTCATAAAACCACACTATCTGCTGTGTTACCTCTTAAACCATAGGATTTTAAAGGAGTACCTCGGCTATTAACATCTCAGGTGAAGATTCACCTTCAGAGAAGCTTGGTGAAAACATCACATGCAACCACCATAACACAATTGTAGAAAATATTATCCAAAACATGAAGTCTTGCTTTAACAACGCTATGGGTAGAAGTTTTCAGTGATGAACATACTTAAGACTTACATTTTTCACTGTAGATGATCTGAACAACAGGATTTGGCCCATCATTTTGAGGGACAGGTTCAATATCTGCCCATTCCTTCCTGTCCCTGTAAATACATGTTTTTGTCGTTTTAATGTTTCTAATTAATGCACAAAATGCTACGTAAACGATGACACACACACACAAACAAACACGTGTCCAGAAATACATCCTTGTTCCCAACAGCTGCTATTATTGCCACTATTGGCTATAACACAGACCGGTATACAAACAGGTAAAGGTGTTCCAACATAACAAGGACATGGAACTGTTGGAGCAAGTCCAGGGGAGGGCCACGAAGTTGACAAGCGGGCTGGGGCTGAAGAGAAAGATGCATGGAAACCTCACAGCAACCTTCCAGTACCTAAAAGGGGCCTACGGGGAAGCCACAGAGGGACTTCCGTCAGGAATTGTATAGTGATGGGACAAGGAGTAAGGGGTACAGACTGAAACAACGTATATTTAGGTTAGATATAGGAAGAAATTCTTTACCGTGAGGGTGGTGAGACAATAGAACAGGTTGCCCAGAGAGGTTGTGGATGCCCCAAAGCCGGGGGCGTTCAAGGCCAGGCTGCATGAGGCCTTGAGCAACCTGGTCTACCGGGAGGCGTCCCTGCCCCTCCCTCCGGCTCCCCGCGTCCTCCGGCCCCCCGCAGCTCCGCCCCACCCGCGCCCGCCCCGGCCCCTGGGCGGCCCGCGAGGTCCGCCCCCGGCCCCGGGGGCCGCGGCTCGCACCTGTAAAGCAACGTAGCCGGCCGTCCTCCCCAGTCCTCCTCCTCCTCCAGCAAGCTTGCCCGAAGCCGCCCTCCGGCTCGCCGCGCCGCCGCCGCACTCCGCGTCCCCTCGGGCTGCAGCTCGGCGGCCGCCGCCCTGCCCCCGCCCTGCCCTCCGCCGCATGGACGCGCCGCCCGCTGCGGGGCCCGGCTGGCGCCCGGGGCCGGGCGGGGCGGCTCGTCGCCCCTACAGCGCCGCGGCTGGCGCGGAGGGCGGGCGGCGGGGCCGCTGCTGAGGAGCGGGGACGGGGGGGATGAAACGCGGACCCTCCCCTAGGGAAAGCCCCGCTTTGTTCCCACACCGGGAGCTTCCGTAAGGGAGGGAGAACAGAAATGCCGCGGTTTCGGGTTCAGGCTTTCCCAGCAGGGCAAGGCAGAGGAATCTGGGCTCTGTGAAAGGAGAAACTAGAGGGGGATTTGAAACAGGCCGTTCTAAACAAGGGGGTGAAATTGGAGGGGGCAGCAGATCCAGCGGGAACTGGGGTCGTTTAGCCTGGGGAAGAGGGGGCTCAGGGGTGACCTTATCGCTCTCTACAGCTGCCTGAAAGGAGGGTGTAGTGAGGTGGGGGTCGGTCTTTTCTCCCAGGCTACCAGCGACAGGACAAGAGGCGACAAGTCTCAAGCTGGACCAGAGGAGGTTTAGGTTGGACATTAGGAAAAATTTCTTCATAAAAAGGGTGATTAGGTATTGGAATGGGCTGCCCAGGGGAGGTGGTGGAGTCACCGTCCCTGGAGGTGTTTAAGAAAAGGCTGGATGTGGCACTTGGTGCCACGGTCTAGTTGCCATGACGGTGTCAGGGGTCACAAGTTGGACTGGATGATCTCAGAGGTCTTCTCCAACCTAACTGATTCTGTGATCCTCTGATGTGATGTTGGTCAGCAGGACAACTGAACAGAAGACAGTCGTCAGGAAAAGCAGCTGGCCCAGCGTTACGGGTTTATAATCCAGGGCATGCTGATATGCTTTAGTGTGGAGAGGATTAAAGACAGGCAGAGCATGTGCAGTACTAAGGGCTGGATTGGTCCTGCATATTCAGGGAGGTGGGAAGTCATTCCATGTGTGGTGGAAATGGTTCAAGTCTTTAATTCTGGGGCGCTCAAGTTGAAAGGACTGTTGTGTGTGTCACATGTTTTACAGTGATTTTATGGAAAGAAGAATGGTGCCACAGCAACAATGAGGGAGTATAAATGCATGGCTGCAAACTGAAACACAAGATCCAGGACGAGGAAGAACTGGGCCTGCAGGTGGTTCTTCTGTCACAGACAGCTTTGTCTCCTTGGAAAGTCACTTGAACTCTGTGCTTTCCTTGTCCCTCTGCCTTTTTTTTCTGCCCTATTTTTATGGTGCACTTGGGGACTTCTTTTGTTCCTGTTCCAGGAGGTTTCTACAGTGACTCTTCGGAGTGGATAGCGTGGTTGTTGCTTCTGGGTGTTACAGCAATATAGAGTATAGCAATATCATAATGGAGGGTAAAGACCAGAGCAATTTACAGAAAAGCTACTCTAGGTAACAGGACTATGAATAGAACAGAAAGGAAATGGACACCTCTAGAGACAGAGAGGATACCCAGCAATATCTAAGTGAAAGAAAAAAGTTCTAAAATGCAGAACACTAAAAAAAAAAGAGAGGTAAAACTAAGATGGGCATAAAAAGAAACACAAAGTATACTATAAACCTATCAGACAAAATGTATACATATGAATGAGAGAAACCTCAAAGGCAGTAAATCCTGTTTCGTAAGAGACAGAGCAGAAAGAAAAGCTGCTGTTCCTGACCCATGGAGAGAAAAGTTGCATTGCGAGTTTGTTAAATACCAACAGCTCTCCATGGACAGAGGGCACTTGAGACACAGATCTTTAAGAAATCTGGTTTATTAGCTCAGCTGTTTGAGCAACAGTTGGGGTTTCTTTTGGTTGTGCTTCCTCCAGAATGAATATGTAATGTGCCCCTGCCAGTGTTTATGCTGGTATCATCTTTGCCAGCTATTTAACATTGGTTACAGACAGGCCAGATCCTGCAATAGGAGCATATTTCCTCAGAGTGGCATAGCAGGACAAGGAAAAAAAAAAGAGCTTCTCTAACGCCAGCCACTGGATGGAGCTGGTCCAAGAATACCTTACTCATGGCATGGGGCAGATAGCAGATAGTACAGCTATCCCACTGCCCTAAGCACTAGCTTCTGCATTTTCAGTCTGAACCTGTGGGTTGTTGGATCTGTGGACTGCTTCTAAAGGCTTGAGGGACAGTAACTGACAAAGTCAAGCCTGTTGAAGGAAGCTGAAATGTTACAAACAAGTTGTATCCTCATGAGAGCAACTTAGGAGTCTGCCAACTAAGGAAATGTGAAAGCCAAGATTATGACTGAGTTTAAAATTACAGGCCAGACCAAAACCTAGTGGGTTCATAGCAAATCCCTCCATAAACTGTACCAGGCTTCTGATCCATTTCCGACCACTCCATTAAATTTACTGAACTACACACTCATTGTGCCATGAAGTCTCATCAGTCCTCACAGCCTCTGGGCACTCTGAAAGCCTTAGTCAGGCCTGCAAAAGCAGGATTCTGCCTTTGCATGGATCTGCTTTACAAAATAACTCTTGGGGATTCTTGCTGCATGCCTCATGGCTTAGAGCCAGTGGAGATCGTCATGTTATAGGTCAAATATCTGTAACTACACTTCAAAGACAGTATTAAAACCCCACCTGAAAGCTTCTACTTAAAAATATGACTCCAGCAGCTAGAACCTTTGTGAGGAAGCAATTAATAGGACAAGAGCCGTGATGAATCACTAAACAAAGACTGGAAGAAAAGTAAATCTGCATGTCCCAGCATTGCAGTGTCAGTTGCTGGTTTTCATCTTAGGAGGAGCCTGGTAGTTCAGAGAGAAATCAGAACTCTGTGGTGCAGTATGTGCAGCAAGAGGTGCTCAAAGGTGCTGCTGGCAAGAGTAGCTGTGGTGAAAAGGGGGACAGAGTTGGTGTGGCAGGGGTCACTGAGGGCTGGATTCAGGTTGTCTACTGGGTACACTTCTGAGCCTCTCAAGAAGACTATAGGCATTAGCCACCCAGAGTAAGGAGATGAGCTGTGTACATAACATTTGCACAGTTTTTATCAGTCATGATTTCACACTGAGGCACATCAAGTGTCCCTTCTGCCTCCTCTGGAATTCTTGCTTCTTCCACTCCCTCAGGTAATCACCCCCTTGCACCTCCCCTGCCTGCCACATCTGGTTTAAAAACTGCAGACACCTCAATTTCAAGTGTTTGTGTATAAATACGAGTACCTATGAAGAAGTGTATAGGTATCAGGTATTTCTGCATTAATACAAATGTGTAAGTATGAGATAGAAGAATTACAAAAACAAACATGTATCCGCATGCACGTCCGTATCACGTGGATAAATACGGCCTCTGCCCTGGGCTAGCAGAACCAGCCCGTCAGAGTAAACATCTACAAACAGCAAACGGTGCATAAAGTGGCTCCCAGCCGCAGGGAGCCCCGAGCGGGCAGACAGGACCCTTCCCCTGGTGGGTACGCACGGCCCCGCGGGTGTTACAGCCTGGGGCTTCCAGCAAGGCTGGAAGCAAGGCATGGTCTCAGCTGCGGGATGCGTGCCGCATCTCCGCGCCAGAGGGACGAGGGATGCGTTCCCTCGGCCAGCGCGGGCCGGCTCTCCTGGCTCTTCGGGGCTTCCCAGCTGCCATGACGCATTCCTTTTTCTGACCGCCCGCTAGCTTCGGGCAGACAGTCTAAAGTCTCCGTCAGTCTCTTTTACAACCAGCACTGTTGTAAAAGAAAATAAAACCGCAAAGAGCGCGACTGTGCGAACAGCTGTAGGAATAGGTGACAGGGGCCGGATTTATTTTGGCGATCGTGTGAGGTCCTGCAGTGCGGGGTTTGCAGAACAGCAGCCGGGCGGGTGGAAGCGATGGCGCTCTCAGGCCGATTAGCCCTGCGCGTTCCCTCTAC